>NC_044209.1:30063766-30136266 GCF_900880675.1 Sparus aurata
AGAGCAGAGCAGAGAACTCCGCCCACAGCCCACATCTGGCTGAAAGCCAGAGTATTGTCCACCATTTTAAAATAAGCATGTTCAACATGCAGTCGGGCTTTCACCAGTCCCTTCATGGCCGGCAGCAGCTCCACACTGCCGACGCCCTGAGCGAGGTTCCTGCGAGTCAGCCAGATGGCTAACTTAGCAGATGCACTCAGAAAGTTCACCAGGGTGTGCACAGTCTTTCTTTTCGCACAATACTTTGGACCAAAGATAAACAAAGCAAAACTGAAAACCTCCCCCAGTCCCTCAAACCACCTTTTATAAGAAGGAACATTTCAGCAAGTCGAGGACACTCAACAAACAAATGCTCAAGTCTGTATCTGTTTGTAGCTATCGCCCCATGTACAATCCTCCACTGGAGGTCTGCTGTCCGTTTTTCAACAGGCATCTTGTACAGGGACCGCCAACTGCCTTTCGGGGAGACGTCTGGACCCAAAAACTCGGCCCACCTCGACTCCCTCACTCCTGCCAAAGTGCTCAGGTTGAGAACCTTGACACAGGCCTGGTAAAGGTCTTTCGTTCCTGCATCCTGAAACTTGTCCAGGTGAGGAGTTTTGGAAGACAGCAACTGTCCTCCTCCCTGCTGCCATTCTCCCAGAGCCGGAGTGACCGACACAGAAGGAAAACCGTATTCACTCTCCTCACTCCACTGCTCACAGTTCACACGGTCTTCCACAAATGTTCTCAGAGGTGGTGGCAGTTCGGCACAGACTTCCTCCAACACTCTGTTAATTATCCTGCTGGAGGTGATGTTGCTGTTGTCCCTCGGAGCGTCAACAGATGTTGCCGTCGTCTTCAGTAGATGACCCAGTTTGGTGCAGCCGGCCTCTCTGAATTTGGCTCGCAGGCTGGCAGATTGCAACGTCTTACTCTTTAGCAGGTCGCTGAAGAACAAGGGTTCCTCAAACAACCACATGCCCCGAGTCTCCTTCTTGTTGCGCTCAATCTTAAAAACCTGCCAAGCCTGCAGAACAGAAGTGTAAAAAGGTGTTAGTCCACTGATGTCGACGTCCTCTAGCTTCAACAGGAAGAGTTGCTTGTCATAGCCCAGACGGCCAGCTCTCCTCAGCAGCGGGCGAGCTGTGTCACACCAGCTTGGGGTGCAGTTGTAGAGGAGTTTCTGAGCAGTCCAAAGTCTGAAGGACGCAACTTTTGCGGAGATGTTAATGAGGCCCTGTCCTCCTTCGGCCACAGGCAGATAGAGGGCTGCTGCCCGCACCCAGTGCTTCCCAGACCAGAAGAAATCCAGGATGGCACGTTGGATTTCATCCACCAGGCCTTTCGGTGGGGTCAGAACCATGAGTTTGTGCCAAAGAGTCGAAGCAACCAAGCCATTGGTAACCAGAACTCTTCCCCTATACGACAGCTGCAGCAGCAACCATTTCCATTTAGATAACCGAGCACACACTTTCTCCTTCACTCCCTCCCAGTTCTTTTTTTCAAAGTTCTTTGTTCCGACATACACCCCCAGAACCTTCAGACCTTCCCTTCCCCACTCAAGTCCACCAGGCAAACTGGGAGCTACCTGATCTCTCCACGGCCCCACCAACAACGCCTCGCTCTTAGACCAGTTTACCCGTGCAGATGAGGCGTTTTGAAACATGTCCAGGGTTTCCCTCAAATGTTGTACATCCTCCTGGCTGGTGACAAAGATGTTTATATCATCTGCATAAGCAGAAACAACATGAGGAGGATGGCCAAGACTGTGGGACCCCGGCATTGAGAGACCACTAAGCCGCTCTCTCAACTTGCACAGCAAGGGCTCAATTGCTAGGCTGTAGAGCTGACCTGAGATAGGACAGCCCTGCCTTATCCCTCTCTTCACGGGAATTGGCCGACCCAGCCCCGCCCCCATCTTCACCATACACTGTGCACCCCTGTACAATAAACCAACCCACTCCAGAAAACTATCACCAAAACCAAAAGCCCTAAGTGCATAAAACAAAAACGAGTGATCCACCCTATCAAAAGCCTTCTCTTGATCCAAAGAAACAATTCCCAAATTAACATTGTACGAATTACAAACATCAATCACATCCCTAACAAGAAAAATGTTATCCATTATTGTCCTGTCAGGAACACAATAGGTCTGGTTTCTATGTACAATACGATCCAGCGCATCCTTCAGTCTGTTCGATAGTGCTCTAGAGAGCACCTTATAGTCTGTGCAGAGGAGAGCTACTGGTCTCCAGTTCTTGAGCAGCGCCAAGTCACCCTTTTTAGGCAACAGAGAAAGTACTGCTCTTTGGCAGGAGACAGGAAGAGTTCCAGTTTTAAAACTTTCAGATAGAACCCCATGCAGGTCAGGACCAAGGATGTTCCAAAATCGCTGGAGGAAATCCGCAGAGAGTCCATCGATTCCTGGTGCCCGTCCTGTCGCCATCTGATTGACAGCAGTTGTCAGATCCTCCAGCGTCAGCTCACCATCCAGAGTTGCTCTTTCCTCCTGGCTGAGCTGAGGAAGCCCTTCCAGAAGCTCCCTGAAGGAATCCATGCTGCAGCTCTCTCTCCCAAACAGATTGGTGTAAAAATCTGAAGCATGGCTCCTCATCTCCTCTGGATCGGTGGTCACTCTACCTCCAGGGAGTTCAAGGCAGGTCATTTGCTTCCTCTGCGCCACAGATCTCTCCAAGTCAAAGAAAAAAGAACTCGGGGCATCCATGTCTTTTAACTTCAGGTAGCGAGACCTGACGAGAGCCCCCTTCACTCTCTCCTGCAGGAAGGAGCTCAGTGCCATCTTTTTTTGTTTTCAGGAGCTGACCCGTCGCTGAACTTGTGTCGCCGTGCAAGCCCTCCTCTATTTGTTTGATGTTGGTTTCAAGTTCCCTGACCACCGCCTTGATTGTGATTATGGAGTGGGAGGTGTACTGTTGGCAAAAAACACGAATTTGTGCTTTTCCGACCTCTCACCACATCTTCAAAGAACTAAAATCTGATTTTTTTGTTTTCCAGAGTTGCCAAAATAGCACAAAACTCTGGTTGAACGAGTTATCCTGTAGGAGCTTGTTGTTAAAAAACCAGTGCGATTTAACTCGTTCACCTGGCAAAATGACTAAATCACTACACACAAGGTGGTGGTCAGTGAAACCAACTGGACTGATGTTGCTATGTGATAATCTGGAGGTAAGATTTTGAGAAATGTATATCCTGTCTAGCCTGGCTGCACTAACACTGTTTTTGTTGACCCTCACCCATGTGTACTGTCTGGCCTGTGGGTTTTTAACCCTCCATGTGTCTAGAAGATCTAGTTGTGTGATGATGCTGTTAAGACTCTGTGAGGACTGTGGGTGTGGTGCCTCACCTGTCCTGTCCATTATGAAGTCTGTGGTGCAGTTAAAGTCACCACCAGTGACCAACATGGTCCTGATGATACTTAATCAATTCAGTTTTTAATGAAGAGAAAAAAGCAAGTCGCTCTGTTCCCTGATTCGGAGCATATATGTTTACAAAACAGATGGTTGAATTATTAATTCTTGCCCTGACAATTTGTAGACGACCTTTTATGATTTCTATAGTAGACAAAATGGTTACATTTACAGTTGATTTAAACAAAACTGCTACCCCTGCACTAACATTTGTTCCATGGCTGAGGAAACACGAGCCCCCCCACCATAAGCCCCAATCTGCCTCATCAGATGCGATCGTGTGCGTCTCTTGTAAGAGCAGCACATCAACCCTTTTTAGATTTGAGACCTCAGAAATCAACGCTCTTTTATTTTTGTCTCTCCCACCATTAATGTTTAAGGAACCTATTTTGAGGCTCTGCATGGAAAAATGAAAAAGGAAAAACAGACAAGATGACAAAAGCAAAGAGCAGCAAAGAAAGGAAACCCCCATGTGAGACATGATCATTTACTTCCTTCTTGTTTTTACAGTCTTATTTTTTGCTTCTTTTCTTAATGTTGTGATGTGCTTCTTGAGACGGAAGCGTTTCTTTTCGTCCAGGATGTCGAACCCAACCTGTCTCTTCAATAAACCAACTGATCTAATAAATTTTTCGGTATCACTGAAGTAATCACTTACTTTGATTGATCTTTTATATGTGACATCTAGAAAGTGGTTGATCTCTTCTGCTGAGTAAGTGTCAGTGTTTCTGATGGAGGCATCACTGATGGACACAGAGTCTGACTCAGAGTCATCCTCCATCTCCTCTCCTTCCACTGATACCTGGCTGCTCTCTGCATCCTGCCCGTCACTGCCTGCAGCTCCTGCAGCCTCAACACTGCCTGCCACCTGTATGCTATCTACAGCAGCCTCAGACTGAGAGTTACTCACGTCTGCAGCCACTGACACGTTGTTCCCCTGTTCCTCTTCATCTACATTATATTCTACATGCCCCACTTCCAACTCTGCACTGGATGCCACAGTAGGAGCGGCCACCGGAGCGCTGGGGCCAGCCACCGCCGGCGCCTCCGTCGGCGCCCCCGCACCGTCCTCCGGTGCACCGTCAGCCCCCGCAGCCTGCTGCTTGTGCGGACACGCAAAGCGCTTGTGCCCCACATCACCACACTCAAAGCACTTCATGTGTCCGGATAAACCATGTAGGAACTGTCATCATGCTTTACTCTGAAAGACACGTCTAAGGTTTGATCAGGCGCGTCCAAAAACATGAACACCTGCCGCCTTAGCGACTGCACATGCTTCAGTTTGGGATCTCTACATCCCAAACTGACAGTTTTGAAAGCGCTGGCAAACTTCCCAAACCTGTGGAGCTCCTTCTCCAGCAGCTCATTAGGGATAAATGGCGGAACACCTGAGACGGTGATCCGGGTGGACGGAACCGACAGCGGGGACACCTGTACAAACATTTCCCTTATAAACACACCACTCCCAATCAAAGAATGAACAAGCGGCTCCTCTTTTAGAAACACGACCACTGCTTTGTTCATTCGTGAGGCAAAAATTAGTTTCTCGTGTCCTACCTGCTCGCCGACCGCAAGCAGAGCTTCTTCCACAGTAACATTATTATCCGGCGGGACTATCCGCGCTCCGTGCCGGATCGACGGAGGACGCGTCCCGGAGGACGCCATTCCTCCAAAAACACCTGACACACCTCCGATTACTCCTTAATCACTCAATTTATAAAGAAAGAAAATCAACTTACCAGATCATGTACATAAAGGAAAGTAGAAAACCAAGTGAAATCCGAAAAACAGGACAGATTCAAAACTCCGCGCCACTCGCACATCCACCACCAACAACCACTCACACTCACTCACGCTCACCGGAAACGGAAACGAGGAGAGGAGAGAGGGTGAGAGACATGAGGTGATGTCACAGACTGATGTCTCTGTCTCAGTTTGTCTCATCAGGATCGAGACTCTGTGGACGGCTGCGTTCGCGTCACTGCTGCTAACAGCTAACAGCTAACAGCTAACAGTGCAACTCTGTTTTACTGTGAAGCTCCGTCTTCTACGACACTTCACACTAAACTCTTCACATGTCGTCAGTAATATTTATTTGTAAAGTAGCTGAAGCTGTCAGATGAATGTAGTCGAGTGAAAGTTATAATATTTCCCTGTGAGACGTAAAAGAGTAACAAACTCAAGAAAAGTACCTCAACTGTGTGTTTGAGTTCCGTTCCTCGGTAAATGTGCTAGTTACACTGTGTGTGTGTGTGTGTGTGTGTGTGTGTGTGTGAGACTCACCGAACACGTTGTCTGTATCGTCCAGTCCGGCAGACATGACTCAGCAGTTTCTGTTCAGAGACAAGAATTAATTTAAAGGAGCAGTTCAACATCACCTCACTGAGCACAGATCAGAACCACCCTGAGGCTGACGGATCCTTCTAGAACCCTACAGAACCTCCTTCCACAAAATATGATTGTTATTATAAACTCATGAGTTTAACATGAAACAAGAAAACATCATATATATATCATATAAACATCATATATATATATAAATATATTTATGTATATATGTATATATATATATATATATATATATATACATATATACATATATATATATATATATATGTATATATATATATATATATATATATATATATATATATATATATATATAGAAAGGCTTCAGCCCTCCTCACAGTGACTGAGTCGCTCGGTGCCTCCAGAACCTCGTCCCACTCATCAGTCCTCGTTCTCCTCGACTTATCTTCTGTGTTCGACAGTCAACCACCAAATCCTCGTCTCCTCTCTGACTGAACATCGCTGACTCAGCTCTAACCTGGTTCACATCATACCTGACAAATCTCACCTTTCAGGTCACATGGAACGGCTCCTTGTCCAAACCCTGTTTTCTGGAAACTGGTGTTCCTCAAGGCTCAGTATCAGGACCGGTTCTGTTTCCACTAACACTAGATAACGAGGCTCTGCAGTCTCATGGATTCTCTGACCACTGTTCTGCTGACGACACCAACTGTTCCTCTCTTTCCCCTCGTCCTCCTCCAGCAGCCACATTGTGGCAGTCATCTCTGAATGTCTGCATCATCTCTGAATGTCTGCATCATCTCTGAATGTCTGCATCATCTCTGAATGTCTGCATCATCTCTGAATGTCTGCATCATCTCTGCTTGGACAGCTGCTCATCACCTCAAACTCAACCTGAGTAAACCTGAACTCCTCTTCATCCCGGGACAGACTGCCCTCACATGGACCTGTCAGTCACTGTCGATGGACTGTCCTGCACCCCCAACATCACTGTTGAGGCCCAATCCTGCAGATTTGCCCTCTACAACATCTGCAGGATCCGGTCTTTCCTCACAAAGGATGTGACGCAACTCCTGGTCCAAGTTCTGGTCTTCTCCCTCCTGGACTACAGTAACTCCCTCTTGTCTGGACTCTCAGTCTCTGTGACTAAACCGTTGCAGTGTATCCAGAACGCTGCACGCTTGTTCACAATCTACCCAAATTCTCCCATGTGACCCGCCTCCCTCCGTGACCTCCACTGGCTTCCTGTTGTGGCCCACATCTGATTCCAGACAGCGGTTCTGGTCTTTAAGGCCGTCAACAGAACTGCACCGTCTCCAAACCCTGGTCAGACTGGTACCGCCATCACTGACAGCAAACAAAGCTGCTCAGAGAAGTCACGATTCTTCTGTGTTCTGGAGCCTCAGTGGAGGAACGAAATCAGCCACTCATTCTGCTCCCTGGTCACTACATAGTGAGTCCAACATAGTGCACTATACAGGAGCTCAACGGCAGAAATACAAACGTCTTTTGGACACTCCGGCGCCGTTAATGACGTCACTACTGTAGCGCAGTTGAAACATGAATTGAAACCTCCGTGTGTTCATCCGCAGCGCAATGCATGATGGTAAATATTGCTTGGTTAGTGACCATCAGTTGTACGCTTCTTTTCGCGATGCATTGTGGGATACTTTGAGTCACTATATAGGGGATAATATTCCCCACTGGACATTCAGACAGCACTACAAAATAGCGTAGTCACTATATAGTGCACTATAGAGGGAGTAGTGAGTGATCTCGGACACAGCCTCTGTCTTCAGCAAGAGACTGTGGGCGGGGCCAGCAGGAGAAACACTACTGCACGTACTGAGCCTGATAACCAGGAAGTAAAGCTGGATGTGAGGAAGCGTTTGCCTGCAGAATCCAGTTCTGTGTCTCTGGATCATTAAGACGTTTTCTAACAGACCGACAAAAATCAGCTTTCTTCTCAGAGACCATCCATGAACGAGGTGCAAACAGGAAGTGCTAACAGCGACTTCAGCAGACTTCTGGTGGAGACTGACTGACTGGATATGAACAAATATACAAGTTGGTTGTCACAGTTAACTGTCTCCATGGCAACAGTACACTTCCTGGTTACATCACCCAAAAACATCATGTGAAACAGAGCAACCCAACAGAACCACCCAACAGAACCACGAGGTGCACCGGGGCTGAGAGAGAGAGAGAGAGAGAGGTCTAGCAAGGTAGACTGGTAGGAGGAGAGAGGAGGAGAGAGAAGGAGAGAGGAGGAGAGAGGAGGAGAGAGGAGGTGGCAGGTAGCCCAGCTGAAGGCCATCTGCCTCCCACCCTGCAGACGCTGAGCAGACAGATGGACTCTGTGGACGTCCTGTTCTCAGGCTGAGAGACGCTCGACCTCAGAAAAGGAAGGAAAATGAAACCAACTCCGACATGTTGTTGTCGTGAAGACTAATAAACAATCTGCAGCACGAAATACAGAAACCAACCTGCCCAAGTTTCACCTGACGCCTCGTCATGTCTCCTTTCTCAGTTTTGAGGTGCTTCATGATTGTTTGTATATAATCTATATGTTGATGAGTCACCTGTAGATTCAAGGTGTGTTTTGTGTCATGTCCTGTATTTATATGTCATGTCTCAGAGTATCGTGATGGATCATGTCGTACTGTCACTTTGTTGTATTCAGCATCTTGTTGCGTCACGTTGTGCGTCTCACTACATGTTGTTGTCGTGTTGTGTTGTTTTATGTCGTCAGAAAAACCTTCACAGCCTCGTAACGAGCCGACATTTAGTGAACATGAGATGATCTGTGAGCTGCTTTCAGACTGGGTGGAGATGGACACACACACACACACACACACACACACACACACACACACACACACACACACACACACACACAGCTCATTCCCAGAAGACTGAAGCTCCAGCAGGAAAATGCAGCGTCAGACGGAGAGACGGGAGCGCAGGAAGAAGAAAAGACATGAAAAGATGGTGGATGAAGAAGTGATGACAGAGATGAACAGCCAGAGAGGAAAGAGAGAGAGAAAGATGGAGGAGGAGAAGATACTGACAAACATCCAGAGAGAGAGGAGGTGAAATATGAGGCAGGTAAACAAACGAGAGCACCAACAAACAGATAAACTCACCTTTCTGCCTCTCTGACGGTTGTCATGGCACGTCACCACCTCCTTCTCTCTCTCTCTCTCTCTCTCCACCTCCACCAGCACTCGGTTAGCGAGGACAACGACTCCCAGGGTTCCACGGGGCTCGCTCCAGGCCAGGCGACAGTCGGGGCTGCAGCAGAGGATTGTGGGTGCTGTAGTTTCCTCCTCCTGGACCGTCAGGCTCGACTGGATGCTGACGGCTGGAGGCAGAGCGAGAGAAAGCTGGCTCACCGCTACTCAGCAGAATACTGCAGCCTCCATCTGAGAGAGCAGCACCAAGGACAGCTGAGGCAGACTGAGGAGGAGGAGGAGGAGGAGGAGGAAGGGAGGGGGGGAGGAAAGAGAGAGAGGAGGGAGAGAGAGAGAGGAGGGAGGAGACAGAGAGAAGGCGATCAACAGGAAGAGGACATGTTAAAATAAAAAGGAAAATGATGAATGAATGGAATATTATAATGAAAACACTTTGTCAGCTGCTGCAGGCGTCACAGTCACTCAGCTGGTTCATGATGGCTGATCAGTATGATGTCATCATGTTACAGTCTGTCTGTTTCTACAGTAAAGACTCACAGTTTGGTAAAATATTACTTAACTGTATATTTTCAGTGGTAATACAGATGTTTACTGTGTTTTTATGCTACCCAACCATAGTGTTTGTTAGCATGATAGCACGTTAGCCTGTTATCACCTGTTGTTACCATGTTAACATGATATCATGTTGTTAGCCTTTTTGCATGTTAGCATGTGTACTTTGTTGTACAGCTACAGTATTTCATAGCTACATGTATGTTGCTGTGCCCTCATTACAATATTTCATTGTAGACGTTCACTTTGTTATTCAGATTGACAGCAGCTCACTGTGAGGTCTAAATAATTACCCATGATGCCCGTCAGAAGTGTAATGACAGCAGATTACTGTTCAAACCTGCTGTTCCTTTTGCTCAAAGACAATCTTTGTTACACATTTCATTACGAGCTAGAAAACTTGATTTTCATTCTGGATAAACAAACAACCAACAAATGATTAAAGAATCCAAAAAGAGTTTTCATGAGAACAAGGTGAGTAAAACATGTTTGAACATTTATGTTACAGTACACCAGGACACGTCCGTCCCATTTTAAACAGGCGCGTCATTCAGAACACGTTGTTATTCAAGTCACGACACAACGAGCCGACTTGGAACAGGAACATTAAATTTAAGCTCGATTCAGTTTGGTTCAATTCAATTTTCTCCTGTTTAATCCATTTTGACTGTGATTGTTGATGAAATGTATATTTTTATATATCAGCACAACTTTCTGCAAAAATGTGAAAAATTATACAAAAAAAGAGACACAAGAAGGGAAAAAGTATGTTTGTGAAATAAAAAACAAGAACTTCAATCTCACAACTTGTGTGTTTGTGCTGTGGACATAGTGTTGCCATGGTGATGTTGGCGGTGTGATTGTCGTCTCTTGAAACGCTGACGCTGAACTGCATCAAGTCAGCGTCTCCACAGAGCTACATGGGAAATATACCACACTGAGATGAGTTTCAAGATCTTCTATTTCACTTCTGCTCAACATGCCCTTCATCACCATGTGGTCTGTGCTGCAGTCTGCCTCGCTGCTGTTGGCTCACTTCATCGTTCTGCTCTCCTGGATGAACTCTTCAGCTCGGTCACATGACCTCACAACACCACATGGTGAAGAGAAGTCTACCTGTGAGGTCAAAGATTCCCTCACAGCGGTCAAAGACGTTGCAGAGAAAAATTAATAAAGAAAAAAGTCACCGTCTGTGATAGAGAGCTTCACCAGCTTTGCTAGCTTAGCGCTGGGTATCGGAGGTCTGGTGCTCTCTTCTCTGCTGTCAACATGGCCTTGGCCCTCACCTCTCAGGTAGACCCTGTGATGAATGAGGTAAAGAAAGGGTTTTCTGAGGTGAACAGGAAGCTGGACTCTCTCTCCATCCAGATCTCCAACCTGGCCACAGACGTGGAATGGTTCAACTATGTCAGCATCTACTCTCAAGATGAGCTGCGCATCCTCAACGCCTGGAGGAAGTTCAACGAGTTCATTGAGAACAGTGAGTCAGCAGAAAATCCAGAGGAAAAACTCCAACTGGCAGAAATATTCACCAACTACTACGAGTACACAGGAACTGAGGCCAGTGTGGCCAACTTCTACCATTACCTGACGACTGGCAGCACGTCTCTCAGTGAAAACCTCAACAAGCTGCTGGTGAAGAAGTTTAAATGTGATGGGCAGCCGCTCTACAGACCGAGCTAATGGACGCAGCAAAACTACTGTGATTCTCTTTCGACACGAGGAACGTCAGTGTGTGTCGAGTGAATCGAGATCACCCAAAGAAATGATTTACATTTATCAGAGAGCGAAGGACCGGCCTGTTGATGATTAGAAGTTATGACAGTGACAACAGAACCTGTGAGATGGTTCATGAAGGTTTTGTTTGCAGGTTGTGCGTTTGAGCTCGGTGTAACTCTGTTGTTCCTTACATGACCACCAGGTGGCACCAAAGTGATGAAAACCATTTGAATAAAGAAATTCAAATAATAAATACATTTGTGAATGAATTACTAATTGAAGCCGAACTTGCAGATTAAACTCAGAGCAGACGAAGATTATCTCCATTTCCCTCCTCATTTTGTGAACAGTGACATTAAATCATCTGTAAAAATGAGGACAGGACCTGCAACTGCAAACTGTTTTCTGGTGTAAAAAATCACTGGTCTGATTGCTGCAAGTTAAATTTCAGACAGAATAATCAAGACTGAATTGACCAGAGGTCCTCATGAGCACCTGGATAATTCAGCTTTATAACAGCTTTGGTACTGTCAATTCTATACTTAACATATTACTTTTAACAGAATGTGTCTCTTTTAACACTTTTTGTCTTTGTGCGGAGTTACCACTACTACTACTAATGATGCATTTTATTTCAAGGCGCCAAAACACTCAAGGACAACGCACATAACAACTACAGTACAACAGAAAACACGGGACAATTTAGTGCTACTAAATTATGAACTATGTTACTACTGGCACACAGGGGATGTTAGCCTTCAGATTTTTCAGCTTAAAAGCCTTTTCTGACAGAAAATGTATTTATTTTAACCTTAATCCCCATTCAATCCCTAAACCTCCCCAAGAGGAGCTTTCTGGCAGAGAGCCCTGAAGAGTAACGTCTCACAACAGTGGCAAAACGGCAATTAATGGAAGATTATTGGGTTGTTGTTGTTGTTTTCTTTAACCGAGCGCTAGCTAGTGTTAGCTCTAACGTTATAGTATTAAAACAATGTGTTCCCATAGCATTGCTAATGTGTAAAGTGGCCTACAAGAAATGCTAAATGAGCTAATGATAACAACTGAAAATACACCTTACCTGGATGTGTTTATTCAGATTTGACGGAGAAGCTTGTGGTCTTTAGGTTGGTGCAGGACACAACCCATTCGCCATGAATCATTCTTGAAGCCGACAACCTCAAACAGTTCTCTTAAATAAGGTCATGAATGGGGAATGTCTTGCTTCTCCGAATATGATGCGTCGTCGTTCCCTGGTTTGTTCACTTTCTTCCTCCATGTCGCTGCTGCAGGTTTTCTCTCTAACACAACCTGTAACTCACGGCACTTCTCTCCGCGGTTGACTTTCACTCTCTCGGGAGTTAATTCTTAAACGTCGTGTCGTCAACGGCTGAGGATGACAAAGTAACGAGCCTGTTTTGACAATGTAAGGAGTAGAAAGTAAATTTTTTTTTATAAATGTAAATTAAATCAAATCAAATCAAATCAAATAAATTTTATTTATATAGCCCAAAATCACAATCACATTGCCTCAGTGGGCTTTACAATCTGTACAGTGAACAACATCCTCTGTCCTTAGACCCTAGATTCAAGTGAGGAAACACTTCACATGTTGATGGAAAAAAAAAACATTGTAACAGGGTAAAAAAAAGGAAGTAAAAGTAAAAAGTCGTCAGAAAAATGAATACTCAAGTAAAGTACAGATACCTGAGTATTTTTACTTCGTTACTTGCCATCTCTGCTGGTGCAGTTTACATTCAAAAGCTCAATGTCCAGTGAGCAATGGCTCGAGACAAACTTTGTCTTGATGTCTTGAGTTGTTGTTGATGTAAATAGACAGACCACCACCTCTGGATTTACCTGTCAGCATGAAGTGTCCCTGGAAGCTGACAGCGTCGTCCAGGACTGATGAGTTTAGCCATGTGTCTGTCAGAATTACCGCGCAAAAGTTCCTTATCTCTCGTTTACTTGTTAATTCCAGCTGCAGATGATCTATTTTGTTCTCCAGGGAACGAATGTTTGAGAGGAAAATAGATGGAAGTGGTGTTTGTCAGGGTTAGTTTGTAGCTTAGCTGTTAGTCCTCCCTGACAGCCACGCTTCCATCTTCGGTCACACCATCTCCACTTGCTCCTCTGTCAGCTAGTGATGCTAGGAGCGTCCATAGCAACTGGGTCTTGGCGGCGTAGCACTCTGAGGCTGTGTAAACACTCCCGAGTCGTCGTGTCTTGTCTCTCAGTAGATTGTATTTTCCCTGCAGTCTCACGCACTCGCAGACTTGACGTGACAGCGGTGAACACGTCGCGGTACGTACGACTGAAGTCCAGAGGGAGATTTGGACGCAGCTTTGTCTTCTTGTGTCTTGTGTGTGTTTTACTTTCCACTTCCTGCCTTTGTTTGTGTTCCCGCCCTCTTCCTGTGTTTCATGTGTTCTTGAGAAATTATGTCTAAGAAAAAAGAAACATTGCTTTAAATGTGACACTTCATATTAAACTGGATAAATGATATACAAAATGTACAAGCCAACAGTTCAGTGAAGATGTTCAGCTGTCTGATGCTGTGAGAGAATAATGACTACAGGTGTTAATGCACCTCCTTGAACCGGCACCTTATCGTGGTCGACGTGGGCCCGCCCTCCAGTGGGTTCACCACTCACGGGAGGGTTCAGAAGGGGCCGGTGCAGTGGGATATGGGTGGCAGTCGTGGGCGGGGGCCCCGGCGACCCAATCCCCGGATGGTGACTCTAGTCATGGGGACATGGAATATCACCTTGCTGGGGGGAAAAGAGCCTGAGCTGGTGCGGGAGGATTAGCGGTACCGGCTAGAAATAGTCGGGCTCACCTCCACGCACAGTCTGGGCTCTGGAACCCAACTCCTTGAGAGAGGCTGGACTCTCTTCTACTCTGGAGTAGGCTTGCTTATAGCTCCTCAGCTCAGCCACCATGTGTTGGAGTTTTTCCCAGTGAACGAGAGGGTCGCTTCCTTGCGCCTTCGGGTCAGGGATAGGACTCTCACCGTTGTCTCGGCTTATGAGCGAGTACCCAGCCTTCTTGGAGTCCCTGGGAGAGGTACTGGAGAGTGCTCCAACCGGGGACTCCGTCGTTCTACTGGGGGACTTCAACGCCCACGTGGGCGACGACAGTGTTACCTGTAGGGGTGTGATTGGGAATGGCCTCCCCGATCTGAACCCGAGTGGTGTTTTGTTACTGGACTTCTGTGCTAGTCACAGTTTGTCCATAACAAACACTATGTTCAAGCATAAGGGTGTCCATATGTGTATGTGGCACCAGGACACCCTAGGCCGGAGGTCAATGATCGACTTTGTGGTCGTGTCATCTGACCTCCGGCCGTATGTCTTGGACACTCGGGTGAAGAGAGGGGCTGAGCTGTCAGCTGATCACCACCTGGTGGTGAGTTGGATCCGCTGGCAGGGGAGGAAGCCGGACAGACCTGGCAGACCCAAACGTATCGTGAGGGTCTGCTGGGAACGTCTGGCAGAACCCTCTGCCAGGGAGATCTTTAACTCCCACCTCCGGGAGAGCTTTGACCAGATCCTGAGGGAGGCTGGGGACATTGAGTCCAAATGGACCATGTTCTCCACCTCCATTGTTGACGCAGCTGTCCGGAGCTGTGGCCGTAAGGTCTCTGGTGCCTGTCGTGGCGGCAATCCCCGAACCTGGTGGTGGACCCCGGAAGTAAGGGATGCTGTCAAGCTGAAGAAGGAGTCCTACCGAGCCTGGCTGGCCCGGGGGACTCCTGAGGCAGCTGACAGGTACCGGCAGGCCAAGCGTGCGGCAGCAAAAACTCGGGTCTGGGAAGAGTTCGGGGAGGCCATGGAGGAGGACTACCGGTCGGCCTTGAAGAAATTCTGGCAAACCATCTGGTGCCTCAGGAAGGGGAAGCAGTCCTCCACCAACACCGTTTACAGTGGAGGTGGGGAGCTGTTGACCTCGACTGGGGACATCGTCGGGCGGTGGAAGGAATACTTTGAGGATCTCCTCAATCCCACTGACACGCCTTCCATAGAGGAAGCAGAGGCTGGGGACTCAGAGGTTGACTCATTCATCACCCAAGCCGAAGTCACTGAGGTAGTCCAGAAGTTCCTCAGTGGCAAAGCACCGGGGGTGGATGAGATCCGCCCTGAGTACCTCAAGTCTCTGGATGTTGTGGGGCTGTCTTGGCTGACATGTCTCTGCAGCATCGCGTGGCAGTCGGGGACAGTGCCTCTGGACTGGCAGACCGGGGTGGTGGTCCCCCTATTAAAGAAAGGGTACTGGAGGGTGTGTTCCAACTATCGGGGGATCACACTCCTCAGCCTCCCTGGGAAAGCCTATTCCAAGGTACTGGAGAGGAGAATTCGGCCGATAGTCGAACCTCAGATTCAGGAGGAACAATGCGATTTTCGTCCGGGCCGTGGAACACTGGACCAGCTCTATACCCTCCGCAGGGTGTTCGAGGGTTCATGGGAGTTTGCCCAACCAGTCCACATGTGTTTTGTGGACTTGGAGAAAGCATTCGACCATGTCCCTCGTGGCATTCTGTGGGAGGTGCTCCAGGAGTACGGGGTCGGAGGCCCTCTGTTAAGGGCTGTACGGTCCTTGTACGACCGGAGCAGGAGCTTGGTTCGCATTGCCGGCACTAAGTCAGACCTGTTCCTGGTGCATGTTGGACTCCGGCAGGGCTGCCCTTTGTCACCGGTTCTGTTCATTACTTTTATGGACAGAATTTCTAGGCGCAGCCACGGGCCGGAGGGGATCTGGTTCGGGAGCCAATGGATCTCATCTCTGCTTTTCGCGGATGATGTGGTCTTGTTGGCTCCTTCGAGCCGGGACCTCCAGCATGTCCTGGGGCGGTTTGCAGCCGAGTGTGAAGCGGCTGGGATGAGAATCAGCACCTCCAAATCCGAGGCCATGGTTCTCGGCCGGAAAAAGGTGGCTTGCTCCCTCCGGGTTGGGGGAGAGTTCCTGCCTCAAGTGGAGGAGTTTAAGTATCTTGGGGTCTTGTTCACGAGTGAGGGAAGGATGGAGCGTGAGATTGACAGGCGGATCGGTGCAGCGGCCGCAGTAATGCGGTCGTTGTATCAGTTTGTCGTGGTGAAGAGAGAGCTGAGCCGAAAGGCGAAGCTCTCGATTTACCAGTCAATCTACGTTCCTACCCTCACCTATGGCCATGAACTTTGGGTCATGACCGAAAGAATAATATCCCAGATACAAGTGGCTGAAATGAGTTTCCTCCGCAGGGTGGCAGGGCGCTCCCTTAGAGATAGGGTGAAGAGCTCTGTCACCCGGGAGGAGCTTGGAGTAGAGCCGCTGCTCCTCCACATCGAGAGGAGCCTGCTGAGGTGGCTCGGGCATCTGTTTCGGATGCCCCTGGGACGCTTCCCTCGGGAGGTGTTCCTGGCATGTCCCGCCGGGAGGAGACCCCGAGGAAGAACACCTTGGGATCCTCCCGGAAGAGCTGGAGGAAATGTCTGGGGAGAGGGAAGTCTGGGTGTCCCTGCTCAGGCAGCTGCCCCCGCGACCCGGCCCCGGATAAGCGGACAAAAATGGATGGATGGTGTTAATGCAATCAACACACTGTTTCTATAGATCTGGGCTAGTAAATGTGACAGTATGTGTAGTATTTAATGTGGTAGTAGTAAATGTAGTAAATGAGCTGCTGATCTCTCAGTGGATGTAAATGAACCTGAACCTCCATCAGGTGACATCAGACGTTCTCCTCCATCAGGTGAAGCTGCAGCTGTAGATTAATTCTCCTGCAGCTCATAAAGAGATGAAATCATGACAGCATGTATTGAACATGAAGGCAGTCTGTGTGTGTTTAAGCTAACAGGCTCATTTATCTGCCGGCTGTTAGTCAAACAGTGTGTAACCGTCAGAGGTTTATCTTCTTCTTTCACTATTGTCTCTTCCTTCATGGACTGAATGTGACGGCTGTGTCCACAGGTGTATTACACCTAAACAGATTTTGTCTGTTGCATTGATCTGTTTTTTCTAATTTCATTATCATTATTATTGATTCCCCATTAGCAACTAGCAAAGCAGCGGGGGAGGGGGGAGGGGGAGATAATGATGATAATAATAATAATGATGAAGATGAAGATGGTAGAAGTGAAGCAGGACCACCATCCACAGGAATCTGCCTGATGAGAGAGCACAGAGACTTTGGGTCAGAAGCCGAGTCAGTACCATGAATGTGTACACATAGAGAGAGAGGAGCATCATGGGAAATCCCTGGCAGTCTAAACCTGTGGCAGCTGAGAGCCTGTGCAGTGTTAACTACATACTCAAAAAGAAAGTTTTAGTTTTTGATGGATCAAGGTTCTGCCTCTCACTCTACTTCTGGACACCTGTTCCTGTCCACTAAGGGTTCTGTATGTGAGGAGAAGAGAATATTAAATGAATGAAAAAATTCTGTATTTCACAGGAAGTCATTGCAGAAAAGCTAATATGGGTTCTTGTCAGAACACAGTCAGCAGGATTCTGGCTCAGCTGGAGAGTCTTTAGATAATTGTTAGTGCAGCCTGATGAAAGTCATCAGACATTACAGACTGTTTTAGTCCAGAGAAACATGACATCTGAAGACTGAGTGTTACCATGAAGACGGAGGACAAATGTCCTGCAGTGGTTTCAGAGCAAAGACTAAAGAGCTGTGTCTATACTGAAGCACTCTGCTCTGCACGCTCTTCTATATCCTCTTCTTCTGTCTTTGAAAAGAAGAACCTGAGTTTTTGATTTTTTGTCCTGACTGAGGTTAATGATACGGACCCTCTGGATGTGCTTGTTGTTACTCTGCTTCTAAAAAAGAAAAACATGTTACAAATAAAAAGTGAATTACAATCATCAACAATTAATCAGAACCAGACAGAAGAAGTTAAGATGTTACATAGAACATCTGACTCACAACTTTCTAGATATTTTAGAGTCCGCAGATTTGCACATTTTCAGAAGACTCATTATAAATTCATTACTGAATGATGAGTGATGATGACGAGGGTTCTGTGATTGGTTCTGTGATTGGTTCTGTGATTGGTTGAGTTCAGGAGGCGTTTGATTTAAAGCGACTGCTTCAGTCTGAAGGAGAGCAGAAGAACTCAAACTGTATTAAAGCTTGACCTTCATATTTGTCAGAGATTTGATTCCATCTTCCAGAAGTTTAAGGAATTCTGTCAAATGTCAGAAAACACAAAAGATATAAATACAGGAGTGAAATACATCTCATGTGTCTCAGGTGAGCCCAGGTGACACTTCCAGGCCGATCACTGTTCATTCTGATCACTATGGAAATAAAACTGTGATATCCTGCGAAATTTAGATTTCTATCTTCTTCTACGTTAGACGAGTGTCTTTGTGCTCTGACTGCTGACGGGAGTCGGAGGACACTTCGGGTCATTTTAATGCAACTGTCAGTAGATCATTCTCAATCAGACGTGCTACACTTCAGCTACCTGTTCACACACACACACACACACACACACACACCCACATACACACACACACACACACACACACACACACACCCACATACACACACACACACACACACACACACCCACATACACACACACACACACACACACACACACACACACATACACACACACACACACACACACACATACACATACACATACACACACACACATACACACACACACACACACACACACACACACACACACACACACACAGGTTATGTGTGTGGGCTTTAGTCTTTAATCAGGTGAGAAAATGCAAATCCAACCTGCTGGACCAACTGTCCATCGGACCTCTGATCAAGTGTAAAGTGCACCTGTAGCAGATCTACAACATGTAGATCTGTGTGGTAAAGTCGTCTCTTATCTCTGGACCGCTTCTCCCTGCAAAGTTCTGCTGGGCCGGTGGGCGTGTCCTGCTCAGTGCAGGTGTCTATAACAGCAGGTCCATTTCTAACACTGTACCACAACACCTGCTCACCTGTCGAGTCCACACGCCTCTCTGCTCTGCACAGAAACAGGTCAGTAAGAATTTATTATACTTACATTTTGCAATGTGACATTAAAACTGTGAGCACGAGACGTTTGAGGAACACGATAAAACCGAGAACACTACAGAAAACTAAAACAGGGAGAGATGCAGGTAAACACACAGCGCAGGTGAGAACCATGTTTATTCTGGTGTAATGTGATTTATAGTTAAACTTTATGTTTCATACGTTCACTGAAGCACCAATAAATGAAATATCTCTGATGCTGATTTATAATAGTTCATGTTCAGCAGAGCCTGTTGTCCTCTGGGCAGTTATAATGTTTTATATCTGATCAAATGAACCTGGAAAACATTCTTCTCAACTCAATCAGTTGTTTTGAAGATATTTCTACAGGTATTTATTGAAAGAGAAAAAGTGATTGTGATAAAATGTTCATCTTAATTATGTCTATTTAATTATGTCGGTCCATCTGTTTAAATCTGTCTTTGTTTCTTTAGTAACTGTGAGGAACTGAAAGAATATTAATCCCCAGATATTTAATAATATCATTGTCCCAATTGCAGTTATGAAGATTTTGTGCAGCGAGTGTGTAGTTACATCAAATGATTTGTGTTTTGTGTATATTTAATTTCTAACCTGAATAATAACCAAATGTTTTCAAACAGGAACAGTTCTGCCAGTTCCAGTCAGGCTGTGACAGAAAGATCAGTACATCATCTGCATAAAGGCAAGTCCTAAATCCTGTCTTTAATCCAAACTCCTGTTATTTCTTGATCTTCCCTCATTGTTTGTGTGAGTGGCTCAGTTAATGAAGCCAACAGGAACCTGTGCTCCTCTCAGAGGCACAGAGTCACTCACACTGACATGCAGCTTTATTCTGGCTGTAGGGGAGCGATAGAAGTTCTTTAGGAATAGAATGACTGAGCTGATCTTTGCGGTGTTGAATATAAATATTCCCAGCTGACAGAATCAGAAGCCTTTTCAGTGTTGAGGCTGAGAACAGTAGATGTATCTGTCGAGTTGCTGATATGTTGTCTGCCGGTTCTTGAGGAACCCTGTTGTAGTGTTTCTCCACCTTCAGTAACTCTGCTGTTAGTGTCTCTGAGTGTGTCGCACCTGTCAGCTGGGATCCTGCCACACCTGCGGCTGTATTAGTTTCAGTCTCATGTGGAATTATCTCCCTCTGGTTTCATCCTCTCACCTGTGAGTCCTTCATTCTGTTCTGGTCCAGTGAGTTCTAAACATTTGTAATTCTTGCAGAATCTGTACGATCCGGTTCTGTGTCAGGTCCTTATAGTCGTTTTCAAAGCAGTGTTGTATTTCTTGTAGCTTGTTACATGTTTGACGTGTGGCTGCAGCTTCATGTGAAAGACTCAACATAATATAACATATATACATAATATATAAGTATATTAGACATGATGGGTTAAAGAAGGTAACTGTGACACTGAGAGTGACTACATGTAAACTGAACTTTATATTTAAATCAAACACACTGACTGCTTCTTCACAAACAAAGACTTTGTGTCATTTCTTCTCTTTTTTTTCTCTTTTTATTATATTTTATTTATGTATTTGTTGCAATAAACACATTATACACATTTAAATATCAGCTTCAATTTAAAGACACAGTTGACAAATGAACACTTTGATATTTATGAGCTAATAAAAGACAACAAGCTTCAGCTGCTCAACCTGACCGGATCAGAACTCTCCTGGTTCTGTCCGTTATTGTATTCAATGACGTTCTGTCTTCATGTTGTACTGATGTGAGCTGAGTGTGTCTGCAGTCTGATCATATTATATATATATATATGTATGTGTGTGTGTGTGTCATCATGTCTACAGTCAGTCTGTTGTGTGTCCACAGTGAGTCTGCAGAATGGCACACGTGTTCGGTTCTTCCTGGATGGTTCTGCTTCTCGTGTCCGTTACTGTGATGCTGCTTCAGTCACAAGCGGTACGTCAGCACAGCACAAGAACTTCTAACATTACTGTCATAATGCACATTATTATAGGACTGGAGTTATAAAGTGTCTGTATACATGTAAAGTGAACGTCTTCACAGAAACACCACGGATGTTTGAATGTGGACTCAGAGGTTCAGAGAGTTCATGTCCTGTGTGGCTGATCTGATCTGGTCCGTCTCCTGTGTTTGATCCCAGGTCCAAGGGATCGGATGTTGGTCTTGGTTGCGAATCTGTTTTAGACGACGGGATGAACCGGGCCAGGAGGAACCGGGCCAGGAGGAACCGGGCCACGACACAGTATCAGGCGTGCCAAACCTAAAAGAAGAAGTTCTTGCCAATTGTAGAAGAATTGTTTCAGGAACAGATTCAGAGAGGTGAGCGCTTTTTGATTGATTATATTAGTAACTAACTTTAATTACAAGCCAGACGTGCGACTCCCTCATCAGTCCTGTGTTCCTCACACCGCTCTGACTTCATCTGTACTTCTTCCTTGTTGGACCTGTAGGTGTTCTGTGTTCGGGTCACTAAAGTCTACATGAGTCCGATTAACGACTGGACACATTGATCTTTTTATTTATATATTGTTGTTTTACCATTATATGAATTAATAAGTTGTGACTATTGTGATATAGAGCGGTCGAAATAATAATCATGATGATGTTAATTAACTATTTATATAGAACTTTTAAAAAAGCAGAAAATACACAGAACAGTTAAAGAATCAATGCAGACAGAAGGAAATAAACCATGAAATAATTTCCACATGTGAAGCCAGTTTATACAATACACAGTAGGACAGTTAGCAGGTGGTCCAGGTGTGCAGCGCCCCCTCTGTCTGAGCCGGGTCCTGACAGGTGTGCAGGTGACTGTGACGTCCACCTGTGTGAACTCAGTCATCACTGATGCTTTTGCTTCATGTTATAGTGATGTAGTGTGTAAGTGATGCTGTTATGGGTTCAGGTGCAACAGATTCTGGGACAACTTTAAAAAGGCCTTCGTCAATAAAGACCCTCACACCATCACACCAGCAGCTTATAACGATCTGATTAAATCAGAACCAATTCGAGAGGATGGGAAGGAGGTACTGTCTAACCCTATACTGCACTCATGTGTCTCTGGGTGTCGAACACTCGGCTGTACTGTCATCTGCACTCTGCTGTCTCTCTTTAGATTCTGCTGTATAGTAAAACTGGTGACAAGATCTGGCAGCTGAAAAACAAAGAACATTTTCTCAACATCTGGCAGACCATCTATGGAAGCCTGGGTGTAGACTTTGATTGGTGTGGAAAGAAAGGGAGTCAGGGTAATATAGTTCATATCTTAATGAACAATGTAAAACATGCTGACTTTGATTACACAATAAAAATTCTTCATTCCTGTATAGCATCACTGCTGAAGGTCAGCTGATCACACTGATACTCTCAGGTGTGTCAGGATGCTACCTGGTACTGTGGTTACTGTCTGTGGTTGTAAGGCCTCCCCTCTCTCTCTGTCTGTCTCAGAGGTTTACACTTCAGGTTGCCCCGGCAATGCACGCGGTTCCTACTGGAAGAGCGTCTCAGCTGCAGTGAGTACTTTCATGGTTTTAAACACAAACATAAAGGTGTTGCATGCTAAATGTTTTGTAGCCGTGCTTCTGGTCACTTTGCTTTTTCTTAAATAATATTAATTTGCAAATGACAACATGCAGCACCTGCCAGGTGAACTCTCAGATTTAAGCCAGAGAATCACATATTGTTCCCTCATGATACTGCAGTTTATTCCTAAACTATAATTATTATATTACTCTGACCTGGTTTCTTGGGTCAGAACTGGTTGCACAACATGAATGCTGGGTGTGGAGATGACGCAGTGTCCGTCTGAAGATAATACCGGGCAAGTCATAAATGTTTGTGGCAGCGAGCCCGGCAGGATCCTGAGAGCTGGAGACTCCAGAACATCTGTCTCTGGCATTTATCTGAAAGGCCCTGAATGTTGTTGCCACCTCATATCAAAGGTTCACATGACTACACAATGTACACACGGTTTGGAATCAGAAGTACTGAGCTGGTGTTTGTTGCTCTGCTGCAGTTTGCAAAGGCAGCGACACGAGTGGCCACAGTGTTACTGAATGGAGCAGTACCAGAACCATATGACAAGAAAACGTGAGCAGCAAGTTCCGGTTCTGTGTTCTTACAACTCATTCACTGATCAGCGGCATCGTGTGAACGCACATAAAGATGAAGACTGACAGCTTTCCTGTTTTTATGTCCTCTTTATTTAATCCAAGTATTTTTGCAACTGATGAAGTGCCCAACTTGTCAGACAAAGTGACCCTGCGTGTGATTCTGGTCAGAAAAGGGTAAGTTTTATTAATCAGATATGTAGCTTCATGTCCTGATGTGAACTGCTTTATACATTTTCAGCTTAACTGATTTATTTTGTCTCTCGTTTTATAACCGCAGTCGTTAATAATGTGTTTCTCTTTCTTGAAATCTTGAATGACTAATGCCTAATCTACCTGCCCTGTTACTCCTCCTCTACCTGCCCTGTTACCCCTCCTCTACCTGCCCTGTTACCCCTCCTCTACTTGCCCTTTACTCCTCCTCTACCTGCCCTTTACCCCTCCTCTACCTGCCCTTTACCCCTCCTCTACCTGCCCTGTCACTCCTCCTCTACTTGCCCTTTACTCCTCCTCTACCTGCCCTGTTACCCCTCCTCTACCTGCCCTTTACCCCTCCTCTACCTGCCCTGTTACCCCTCCTCTACCTGCCCTGTCACTCCTCCTCTACTTGCCCTGTTACTCCTCCTCTACCTGCCCTGTTACCCCTCCTCTACCTGCCCCGTTACCCCTCCTCTACTTGCCCTTTACTCCTCCTCTACCTGCCCTTTACCCCTCCTCTACTTGCCCTTTACCCCTCCTCTACCTGCCCTGTCACTCCTCCTCTACTTGCCCTTTACCCCTCCTCTACCTGCCCTGTCACTCCTCCTCTACTTGCCCTTTACCCCTCCTCTACCTGCCCTTTACCCATCCTCTACCTGCCCTGTCACTCCTCCTCTACCTGCCCTTTACCCCTCCTCTACCTGCCCTGTCACTCATCCTCTACTGCCCTTTACTCCTCCTCTACCTGCCCTTTACCCCTCCTCTACTTGCCCTTTGCCCCTCCTCTACTTGCCCTTTACTCCTCCTCTACCTGCCCTGTCACTCCTCCTCTACTTGCCCTTTACTCCTCCTCTACCTGCCCTTTACCCCTCCTCTACTTGCCCTTTACCCCCTCCTCTACCTGCCCTGTCACTCCTCCTCTACTTGCCCTTTACCCCTCCTCTACCTGCCCTGTCACTCCTCCTCTACTTGCCCTTTACCCCTCCTCTACCTGCCCTTTACCCATCCTCTACCTGCCCTGTCACTCCTCCTCTACCTGCCCTTTACCCCTCCTCTACCTGCCCTGTCACTCATCCTCTACTTGCCCTTTACTCCTCCTCTACCTGCCCTTTACCCCTCCTCTACTTGCCCTTTGCCCCTCCTCTACTTGCCCTTTACTCCTCCTCTACCTGCCCTGTCACTCCTCCTCTACTTGCCCTTTACTCCTCCTCTACCTGCCCTTTACCCCTCCTCTACTTGCCCTTTACCCCTCCTCTACCTGCCCTGTCACTCCTCCTCTACTTGCCCTTTACTCCTCCTCTACCTGCCCTTTACGCCTCCTCTACTTGCCCTTACCCCTCCTCTACCTGCCCTGTCACTCCTCCTCTACTTGCCCTTTACCCCTCCTCTACCTGCCCTTTACCCATCCTCTACCTGCCCTGTCACTCCTCCTCTACCTGCCCTTTACCCCTCCTCTACCTGCCCTGTCACTCATCCTCTACTTGCCCTTTACCTCCTCCTCTCTACCTGCCCTTTACCCCTCCTCTACTTGCCCTTTGCCCCTCCTCTACTTGCCCTTTACTCCTCCTCTACCTGCCCTGTCACTCCTCCTCTACTTGCCCTTTACTCCTCCTCTACCTGCCCTTTACGCCTCCTCTACTTGCCCTGTTACCCCTCCTCTACTTGCCCTTTACTCCTCCTCTACCTGCCCTTTACCCCTCCTCTACCTGCCCTGTCACTCCTCCTCTACTTGCCCTTTACTCCTCCTCTACCTGCCCTTTACCCCTCCTCTACCTGCCCTTTACCCCTCCTCTACTTGCCCTTTACCCCTCCTCTACCTGCCCTGTCACTCCTCCTCTACTTGCCCTTTACTCCTCCTCTACCTGCCCTTTACCCCTCCTCTACTTGCCCTTTACTCCTCCTCTACCTGCCCTGTTACCCCTCCTCTACTTGCCCTTTACTCCTCCTCTACCTGCCCTTTACCCCTCCTCTACTTGCCCTTTACCCCTCCTCTACCTGCCCTGTCACTCCTCCTCTACTTGCCCTTTACTCCTCCTCTACCTGCCCTGTTACCCCTCCTCTACTTGCCCTTTACTCCTCCTCTACCTGCCCTTTACCCCTCCTCTACCTGCCCTGTCACTCCTCCTCTACTTGCCCTTTACCCCTCCTCTACCTGCCCTTTACCCCTCCTCTACCTGCCCTGTCACTCCTCCTCTACTTGCCCTTTACTCCTCCTCTACTTGCCCTTTACTCCTCCTCTACTTGCCCTTTACTCCTCCTCTACCTGCCCTTTACCCCTCCTCTACCTGCCCTGTTACCCCTCCTCTACTTGCCCTTTACTCCTCCTCTACCTGCCCTTTACCCCTCCTCTACTTGCCCTTTACCCCTCCTCTACCTGCCCTGTCACTCCTCCTCTACTTGCCCTTTACCCCTCCTCTACCTGCCCTGTCACTCCTCCTCTACTTGCCCTTTACCCCTCCTCTACCTGCCCTTTACTCCTCCTCTACTTGCCCTTTACCCCTCCTCTACCTGCCCTTTACTCCTCCTCTACTTGCCCTTTACTCCTCCTCTACCTGCCCTGTTACCCCTCCTCTACCTGCCCTTTACCCCTCCTCTACTTGCCCTTTACCCCTCCTCTACCTGCCCTGTCACTCCTCCTCTACTTGCCCTTTACCCCTCCTCTACCTGCCCTGTTACCCCTCCTCTACCTGCGCCGTTACCCCTCCTCTACCTGCCCCGTTACCCCTCCTCTACCTGCCCCGTTACCCCTCCTCTACCTGCCCCGTTACTCCTCCTCTACCTGCCCCGTTACTCCTCCTCTACCTGCCCCGTTACTCCTCCTCTACCTGCCCCGTTACTCCTCCTCTACCTGCCCTGTTACTCCTCCTCTACCTGTCCTGTTACTCCTCCTCTACCTGCCCTGTTACTCCTCCTCTACCTGTCCTGTTACTCCTCCCACTTGTAGTATGAAATCAATTGATGTAAACTGTGATTGCAGTTCTTCCTCGAAGACTTGTGACGATGAACCTCTGAAACGCCTGGAAAGAGAGGTGAAAGGCAAATATGAATGCATAACTAAAACAGAGTAAGTCCTTCTGATGCTCACACTCACTCACAGACAGAGTTTATAAAAGGTGTCCACCTCTTGGATGTTTTCTCCTTTTGCTGCTTTTATAAATGGAATCATGATCAATATAATTTCGTTTTTTTTGACAAAAGATTGCAGAAAAAACTCTCAGTCTGTATGAGAACTAAGATGTGGGAGAGGATTTATTTTCCAGCCAGACACACAACGACCTGAAACGAACAGAGAAAACTACACAGAAATGGTTTAAAGACAACACGATGAAAGTTCTGGAGCCGCCCAGTCAAAGTCCAGACCTCAGCCCAACAGAGAATCTGTCCACCTGATGGAGCCGTGAAATCTGTTTTCACTTTTATCTTTGTTTAATGACCATGATTCCTTTTATAAAAGCAAGAAAAGGAAAACATCCAGTGGGCTGAAATGTTATATATAGGCGCTGATAATTAAATTAGTGCAGAAACATCCATCTGAACATGAATTGCAGTTAACTGAAAGATCTTTCTGACCTTCACACCGTTCTCTCTCAGTATCTGCGTGACACAGTGACTCAGCTGTTCATGATAGTGTGTTTCTCTCATTTTGAAACAGGCCACGTTAAAGCAGCCAGCTGATAACAGTCGATGTGTAATCACATCTCTACAGTAACAAATACAAGTTTCTGAAAACATGTTGGGAGAGAAACGTCTGGTGAACAGGACGATGGTTCATATCTGATCAGCACTTCCTTCTTCACAGTTTGTTCAGAAACGACACGGTACCACGTCCGGTTCAGAATCCTTCTGGATGTTCTGGATGCTGCTCAACACTGTCAAACTTTGTTTCTGAGAAGATTTTAGGCAGAACGAGCAGCAACAGAATATAGTTTATAGTTTTCAGCACTGACTAGTTCAGGTCAGAGGTCGGTGAGACACTTCTCAAACTTTTTGCTGGTAAAAGATCGTCTGGGTGAAGTGTGACTTTGTTCGTCCAATAAACTACCAACATCAGACTGATATGACGTTCCCGTTCAGAAGAAGAAGGAGACATGATGAGTGCAGCGGTGATGAAGCAGCTTCAGTCTGGAAACGGCTGTCTGCTGTGTCTTTGTTAGTCGTCTGCGTTTGAACGATAAACTCGGATCTGTCGGCTGTTTTGGGTTTTGTGACGTTGTTGTTCTCTCAGGTTTCTGTTTCTGGTGACAAAGTGAGACGTGATGAATGTTAAATCTTGGTTGACTCTTTCAAATAATTCTTCCTTGGACAAGATATAAAAAATGTAAACATTTCAACTTTTTCAATACAAAAAAACAAACTACACATGAGGAGAGTTTCACTGAGCCTGACTGGAAATATGATCTTTGTTTTCCAGATCGAACTTCAGAGATGTAGAACCCCAAAACCGGTTGCCCTCTGCTAGTAAGTATATTTCTGAGGTATGTTACATTACGAAACATTGACTCCTGTGAAGACTGAAAACAGGCCAGTAAAAAGAGTTTTAAAGACACATCACATGTTGGAGTGGAGTCTGATCAACTCTTATGGATCAAATGAGTGGGTTTATTTTAAATACGAGTTGATTTATGGAACCAGAGAGTCGTGGTTTTACTGTTCTGAACTCACCAGCGACACTGAAACACTTTAATCTGCTCAGCAGTGCTACAAACTTCAGTCGTGTCTAAGAATCAGACACAACAGGCAGAACTACACATGAGATCAACAACGAATATGAACCATCACAACTCAGAACTCTGGACTAAACATCCTAGTATACTAGTGTATGACTGACTGACTGACTCTCATATATGTATAAAATGTGTTATTATAAAAACTATTTTAAACTTGTTTCTCATCTCACATTTCAGAACCTTCCCATAACGCCAACGGGTAGAACTGCATCCAAACATCCGACCCTCCATAGAATATATTCTGCTGCTCGTCTGCTTTCACTCTGCTGTCACACACACACACACACACACACACACACACACACACACACACACAGTATTTCAAGAGAAAGCCACAGATTGTTTCCTTCAGGTGGAAACATGAGCTGAAAACAGGATAAACGTGACAATTTGTCAACAAAGTTGTTTTGAAACAAAAATCAGTGTCAGATTCATTTAATATAATAAAATCTAAAGATCAGATTTCCACTTGATCAAAGCTCAAATGATTGAAATGAAAGTCACAGCTGCAGCAGCTTCTGATCCTGTGGTCACAGCTGAAGAAGCAGCTTCTGATCCTGTGGTCACAGCTGAAGCAGCTTCTGATCCTGTGGTCACAGCTGAAGCAGCTTCTGATCCTGTGGTCACAGCTGAAGCAGCTTCTGATCTGTGGTCACAGCGTGCAGCAGCTTCTGATCCTGCGGTCACAGCTGCAGCAGCTTCTGATCCTGTGGTCACAGCTGAAGCAGCATCTGATCCTGTGGTCACAGCTGAAGCAGCTTCTGATCCTGTGGTCACAGCTGAAGAAGCAGCTTCTGATCCTGTGGTCACAGCTGAAGCAGCTTCTGATCCTGTGGTCACAGCTGAAGCAGCTTCTGATCCTGCGGTCACAGCTGCAGCAGCTTCTGATCCTGCGTTCACAGCTGAAGCAGCAGCTTCTGATCCTGTGGTCACAGCTGAAGCAGCATCTGATCCTGTGGTCACAGCTGAAGCAGCATCTGATCCTGTGGTCACAGCTGAAGCAGCTGCTGATCCTGTGGTCACAGCTGAAGCAGCAGCTTCTGGTCCTGTGGTCACAGCTGAAGCAGCTTCTGATCCTGCTGTCACAGCTGAAGCAGCAGCTTCTGGTCCTGTGGTCGCAGCTGAAGCAGCTTCTGGTCCTGTGGTCGCAGCTGAAGCAGCTTCTGGTCCTGTGGTCACAGCTGAAGCAGCTTCTGGTCCTGTGGTCACAGCTGAAGCAGCTTCTGATCCTGTGGTCACAGCTGCAGCAGCTTCTGATCCTGCGGTCACAGCTGCAGCAGCTTCTGATCCTGTGGTCACAGCTGAAGCAGCATCTGATCCTGTGGTCACAGCTGAAGCAGCTTCTGATCCTGTGGTCACAGCTGAAGAAGCAGCTTCTGATCCTGTGGTCACAGCTGAAGCAGCTTCTGATCCTGTGGTCACAGCTGAAGCAGCTTCTGATCCTGCGGTCACAGCTGAAGCAGCTTCTGATCCTGCGTTCACAGCTGAAGCAGCAGCTTCTGATCCTGTGGTCACAGCTGAAAGCAGCATCTGATCTGTGGTCACAGCTGAAGCAGCATCTGATCCTGTGTCACAGCTGAAGCAGCTTGCTGATCCTGTGGTCACAGCTGAAGCAGCAGCTTCTGGTCCTGTGGTCACAGCTGAAGCAGCTTCCTGATCCTGCTGTCACAGCTGAAGCAGCAGCTTCTGGTCCTGTGGTCGCAGCTGAAGCAGCTTCTGGTCCTGTGGTCGCAGCTGAAGGCAGCTTCTGATCCTGTGGTCACAGCTGAAGCAGCTTCTGGTCCTGTGGTCACAGCTGAAGCAGCTTCTGGTCCTGTGGTCACAGCTGAAGCAGCCGCTCGGCTCCATCATCAGATTCAATCATCTCAGTGTGTTTCTGCTGTGCTCACATCGTATTTTAACTTCTGTGATATAAATTAAACTGTGGACATTAATGTGTTAATCTGCTGTTATAACTGGCTGTATACTGTATATATACAACATGGTGTGAGGAGCTCATTGTGACTGATTTCTGTTATTTTCTGTTTATTAAAGCTTCAGCAAAGCACATGAACTCCGTCTCTTATTTCAGCCTCGTGCTTCAAACATGCTGATCAGACAGAACTCCTCGTCTGCCTCCGACCTGCGCTCTGTTTCAGAGAGGAGCTCAACAGACTGAGCTCAGATCTAAACGACCTGAGATTAACGTGTACGCTGAGAATCACGTTCCTAACTAATAAAGATCAGAGCCTCCATCTGACTCCAGCAGAGATGAAACATGAATGCTTGTGAAGGACAGAGAGGAGAGTTAACACTGCTCAGTTAAATCTACGTTCAGCAACTTACACACTTGACTTTCCTGAATGGTGAAGTGCTGAAACATCATCGGATATTAGTGGACATTAGATGTTAATAATAACGTCTGTTTACTGATCTGTCTCCTGACAGCAGCAGCATTCAGGTGCAGCAGCTGAAGCTCCATCAGATTATTATTATTATTAATGGACCTGCTGTGAAGTCGCTCTGACCCGCTCAGTGTCAGGCCTGGACTGAAAGGAGGACTCAGATGCAGGGCAGAATCAAAATTCAATAGACTTTTATTCTGAAATATTTGGCTTTCAAGACAGAGACAAATAAATAGGCTATGAAACCTAAACCTGACTAAACTACAAGAGCAAGAGAAATCAAGGAAAACAAAATCACTCCAAAAGGGAGGAAAACAAAAAGCTAAACTGAAAACCAGAACTGATCTGCACTATCAAAAATTACAAACAAAAATATCACTCTTCTTGAGGCACAAGCATTACAGGACAAAACATCAGACATGAATTTCAATACTCAACAAGGCAAGACTGTGACGACACACAGGAACGAGACACAGACTATTTAACACACCAGGGGAACAGGTGGAAACAATCAGGAATCAGGGATGATGTCAGACCGGGGACACATGAGGAAGGGCAAGTGACCTGAAACAAGAGGGGAGGTAGACTTTCAAAATAAAACAGGAAGTTCACGAGACAAAACCAAGACAAGACAAAACCTCACAGCTGTGTGACAGTCAGAAGGAAGCAGCTAATCTTCAGGTGAAAATGTGACTGAAGGTTCAAACTGAGTGTAAAGTTCAACACATCGCTGCGTGGGCTGGATTCAAAAACTCACTTTAAACTACATTTAGTCCAGTTTGATTTAAAGTCTCTTCAGCTGCATCTCATGTATGTAATAATTATATTTACACAACAGACGATCATTATTATATATCTATTAATATATAGGAATGTTCTGGAGATGATTTTTGTTGAAGAGTGATTACTCCTGTAATGTGATTACTCCAGTAATGTGATTACTCCAGTAACATCCAGTCAGTGTTTCAGCGCCAGCTGTGTTACTGTTCAGTGTTTTAAAGAACAACAGTCGTTCTTCTGAGCTGAGGATGAATCACCGACTGTGCAACATGATAAAGATAATAACTTACATGGATTATCATGTTGAACTTAAATCTTTCATATTAACTGAATCAATGAGTGACAGGAAGCTGAAACCCGGCAGAAGAACGTGAGTCCATTACCATGGTAACTGAGCCAGAATTTAAGTTCTGTTTCTTTCTGAAATGGAAAACCCAGTCATCAGTCAAACACCATCACCATCGCTGTGTTATTCACTCCGACCTGACGACTGGCAGCACGTCTCTCAGTGAAAACCTCAACGAGCTGCTGGTGAAGAAGTTTAAATGTGATGGGCAGCCGCTCTACAGACCGAGCTAATGGATGCAGCAAAACTACTGTGATTCTCTTTCGACATGAGGAATGTCAGTGTGTGTCGAGTGAATCGAGATCACCCAAAGAAATGATTTACATTTATCAGAGAGCGAAGGACCGGCCTGTAGATGATTAGAAGTTATTAAAGTAACAACAGAACCTGTGAGATGGTTCATGAAGGTTTTGTTTGCAGGTTGTGTGTTTGAGCTCGGTGTAACTCTGTTGTTCCTTACATGACCACCAAGTGGCACCAACACGAGGAAAAATAATAAATACATTTGTGAATGAATAACTAATTGAAACCAATCTTGTAGATTAAACTCAGAGCAGACGAAGCTTCTCTCCTTTTCTCTCCTTGTTTTGTGAACAGTGACATTAAATCATCTGTAAAAACGAGGACAGGACCTGCAACTGCAAACTGCTTTCTGTTGTTAACAACATCATTTAAATCATTTACATCAAGTTATTATTCAGATGCACATTGAGCAAATCAGAGTGAGTCCAAATCTCTGTGTTGGTCCTGCAGGTTTCTGTCCGGACGTCACTGCTGTTGTAGACTCGCAGACTTTGTGGGCTCGTTCACAGGAAGTCTGGGAGTGTTGAAGGCCGTCCAAACCCACGTTTCATCCAGATCCACTGATTTAGACTCAGACAAACTTTACTGTCATTCAGTGTGCACACAGTGAACACAGAAAGACATTTCGTTTCAGGGGCTCAGCATAAGATTGAAATATGAAAGTATATGAAAAACATACAACAATAAGAATAATAAATATAAAAAACAGAAACATACTGAAAGTGCAAATTAGTGAAAGTGACATTGTTGAGTTAGGTAGTGCTAATATTTGGATTAAAGAAGGAATCCAGAATAAACAACAATTGTCACTTATAGTTCTGTTGTGTCGTCCACAAACTTCACACTGTTGGTGGTGGAAGCCTTTGGGACGCAGTCGTGAGTCATCAGAGTGAACAGCAGGGGCCAGTGGCGCACTGGGACAATAATTCAGGCCGGGACTTTGATGCCATTCCAGGCCACCCCTCTCATGCAGACCACCATACCTCTAGTTGTGTATTCTAACCCTATTTGATAGTTAAAAGAATTTTCCCCTGTGCTGGACTCTGAACCTCTCTCTCTTTTCATCAACTTCTACTTCTGGTTGCTCTGCAGAATGAGATTGACATTGCAAGTATAGCCTGATCATAAACTTGTATTACATATTATGCAGTCATCAATTGTATACCTCCTGATTACACTCCTACTGATAGTTTCATTAATAAATCACCTATTAATCTAAAAGCATACTGTGTGTGCTCTAAGTGGTACCTGGAGGTCCTGCTCTGTTTCTGACTGTGTATCGACGCTCTCCAGTTCTGCAGGAGCACCTGTGGTACCAGTGCTGCTGCTGCTTCCTTCTCCACCTTTGCAAGGAAAAACCCAAGAGCAGGCCATGTTTAAGTTGATTTCACTGCTGTTTACATTTGAGCAATGTGTAATTATTTGGCTCAATGGTCACCACAGACACACACACACACACACACACACACACACACACACACACACACTTCTCTGTGTATAAATATATTCATTGATTGATTTTATGTTATTAATGATTGCACACACAACCCAGAAAGACAGGTGTCTGTGAACACAGCCTATAAAGTTTATAGTCGTACTATATAGAGCTTGTTTATATTATAATGATAGTCAAACTATCATTTATGGTGAAGAATTACAATAAAGAAAACTGCCACAAAGCTGCAGCCTAATAGATTAAGAGTAAACAAAAAACTAGCTGTATTTAATTATGATTTATTATTTCAGCATGTATAAACTATCCTGTAGTGGCTCAAACATTATGCAACAAAATCATATTTTTCATTCATCTCTAGGTATTCTGGATTGATTGTCGGGACGTGTGCCTGTGTGTGTGTGTGTGTGTGTGTGTGTGTGTGTGTGTGTGTGTGTGCTGTGTGTGTGTGTGTTGTGTGTGTGTGTGTGTGTGTGGTGTGTGTGTGTGTGTGTGTGTGTGTGTGTGTGTGTGTGTGTGTGGAGGGGGCTGGGGCGGCGCCTCTGACTTCCACTATTGTTGCTTAAGAGGTGATGGAATTAACCCTCCATGAGACACACAGTCTGCAGTGGTGACGGTGATTGAACGATAAACGCAATGAAAGCTATAGCGTTTTTGACTGACCTTCCCTCCTGGTGAACATGTCACTTATTTTGCAACATTTTGCTGCGTCTGTAGCAAGGGCTTTCCTTTTTCTGTCCCTCTCTCTCTCTGCTCCACCTTTCCTTTTCTTCTGTCCCTCCATTTCTCTCGACTACTAGAGTGAAGACAGCGGAGCTAATGGATTGTTGTGTGACACCAACAGGTCGCCAAGCGGCGTCATTATGTGACCAGATGGATTGATTTGATTGGCCCGGGCGTCCGGTAACTCCAGTCAGTCCACTCAGTCCGGTGACTGTTCAAGTCAGGCCAGGATGACCATCAGGCCACCGGGAAGCGTCCCGGTGCTCCCGATGGCCAGTCCGCCACTGGCAGGGTCTCAGGACACAGCCCTGAGGGTGACGACACTGGAGGTGTTCTGACCGACCTGCACTGACTGTGGTCTCTCAGTGAGGAAGTCTAGCAGCCAGTTGCACAGGAGGCTGCTGAAGCCCAGAGGTCCCAGTTTGTCTCCCAGATGCTGTGGAATGAAACGCTGAGCTGAAGTCCGGGAACAGCATCCGAACATGACAGTTCTTCTCCTCCAGGTGTGCAAGGCTCTAGTGGAGAACGGTGGAGTGGCATCCTCAGTGGAGCGGTTTTGCTGGTAGGCAAACTGGAAGAGGTCGAACATGGCAGGGAGTCTGGAGGTCATGTGCTCCTTCAGCAGCCTATCAAAGCACTTCATCATAACAGGAGTGAGTGAGATGGGCCGGTAGTCACTGAGTGATGTGATCTGAGGTTTCTTTGGCACTGGGAGGATGGTGGCAGTTTTGAAACATGATGGGACTTTGACTTGATCCAGTGAGGTGTTAAAATGTCCGTTAGGACACAAGCCAGCTGGTCTGCACATTCCCTGAGCACCTGCCCAGGTATGTTGTCAGGACCTGGAGCCATCTGGGAGTTGACACTCAGAGACCTTCACACCTCAGCTATGACAAGGCAGAGGGCCTTTCCATCCTGGTGGGGAACAGATTTCACAGCAGGAGAGTTATTCAGTGCCTCAAACCTCCCAAAGAAGATAGTTAATGTAGGAAGTCCACGTCATCGTCACAAGCAGGAGGGACAATCCTGTAGTTAGTAATGGATTTGCTAGCACTGACGTCCTCCATGCATTTGTTAATGTAGGCTGACACAGACCTGACATACTCAACTATGTTGATGTGATCGCTGTAAGTGGGAGCTGCTTTGAACATTTCCCAGTCAGTGCACTAAAAACAGTCCTGTGGTGCCTCCAGAGCCCCTCAGACCACACGGTCACCTGCCTCACTGTAGGTTTCCTCTGACCAGCAGGGCTCATATGCTGGAACCAGCACAACAGATACGTAGATGGTCTGAAGAGCCAAGATGGGGGCGGGGACAAGGCTGGATTAAGAATTCAGAGGCCCTTGGGCCAGACTCTTAGAGGCCCTTACACGTGCTCGCTTGCGTGCGCGCACACACACACACACACTTGTATGTGCACCAACACAACAGACAACTGCTTTACTAGTGCACAAGTGTGGATGTAGTGTTGGAAACTCCTGTACACAGGATTCACACTGACTGATAAATTCAACACAAGACTCTCAGCACATACAGTGTATGTGTGTATTATTATTTTTACCTCCAATAGTTCTGTCCCTGGTAGAAGCTGGGTAGGTCGACCTGCAATTATGTAATTCTGCAGCGCCTCTCTGAATAAGAATGGTCTTTATCGTATCGCTGCATGTGTCTTTCCACAATGCCGGATCCGTAGTCGTCTCGTACCACTCCTGCATTTCCGGTCCACCTTCGGAGGCCGCCGGTCCCAGCGGCATTGTCACTGGCAGGTCCCTGCCGTCATCCCTGGCATCATCCGCAGCATTGTCTGCGGGATCAATCACGGGATCATCCGCGGTATCAGTGGCCTCACCATGGCCGTCAGGCGGGCCATCCAGGCTGGTCAAAGATGCGGGCGGGGCCGCCGATGAACAGGTGACTGTCACACTGTCTCAGTCGAGGGCGAGGCACCCCGCTGTGGATGAGCTGGTGAAGTGGAGGCATCTGCCGGGTAGCAGTCCTGCTCTTCACTGACGCTGATGCCGTTAAAGTCAGTGGCCTAAGTATCGGCGGTGTAACCGCTGCAGCTGCACCGGGGCCCAGACGTCGTCATGAAGGAAGAAGGACAAAAAAACGAAAAAAAAAAAACAGCTGTCCAGAATTGCCACAGGCCCTGTTTTTGTGAATGAAATATCTGGGGGCGGGTCGGTAAGGTAAGGCTGAGTGGCCTTGATGCCTGTCAGTCATGATGAGTCGCATCTCTTCACCTCTCTGCTGTGTCTGCAGCTGAGCACTGTGATGCGTCTCTCTCCCCGGCCCGGGAGAGTTATTATACTGTACAATACTAAATAATAGCCGGGGCGTTTATTTGTTTCAATCACTGAACAGACCAGGCGTTTATTTGGGACAGACGTTTAATTCCTTCCTCTTAAAAATCCGGGATGAAAATGTCACAAACTTCTCCAGCTTCTCTGTGAATTCTCTGGCATCCTGCTGGGCAATAGTTGTCCTCTGCAGGTGAAGTTGTTGCGGCGGAGGAAACGATTCAGCCAACCAGCACTCGCTGCAAACTCCTCGTCTCTGCTGTCACTCGGTGCGTACATTTGTTTCTCCATCCCCCTGATCATTTTGCAGGACACTCTCTCGTGGCGTGCCCGTTTGCTGATAACTCATTCCTGCATGTTTATCTCAGGCTCCTCGCTAGCCTTCTTCCTCCCTCCAGCAGGCAGGCTGGCCCTGTTGCTGTCCTCCTCGGACAGACGCTGAAGCTCTGTTAGATTTTTTTTTGCCAATCTCTCAATCTCTTGGGGTCGACAGAGAAACGTATAGGCGCAGCAGAACAAACAAACAAACAAATAAATAAATAAAAGGCCATCCATCGGCCAATTATTGATTGGCCCACCGGGAAAAAATTGGCTGTGCGTGTGTGTGCGTGCGCTTGTGTTTCGGGGCACACAAAAAATATTTACACCGGTTCCTATCACCATGATGTTATGCTACTGGTTAAAGTTAGATGCGGTGAAAAAGCTTGAGATGTTTGGAATGCCCTGCCGGAGTTGTGAATGTCTTGTATCCCTCTCCTGTTTTGCTTTTAATTTAGTGGCCCACCCCTAACCCACCGCTTTAATTTTTTTTCCCATGTTTTTCCTTCCCTCCATCAACGCCCGGACACAGACAGCAAAACAAACAATCAGTCATATTTTTATTTGCAAATAAATCAGATAGGCTATAACTTTGTAATTCATCACACAATGAGGTCCACTCACAAAAAAAACAAAAAAACCACTAAGTGACGGAGGCCTCTAGTAACTCGAGGCCCCCGGCCGCGGCCCAGACGGCCCGGTTCGGGATCCGGGCTTGGGTGGGGAGCTGCTCTGAATGCATCTGTCATGGTGGTGTACGCCATTGTCTGATGTATTTACTCTGCTAGTTGCACAATCCACATGCTGGTGGAAATGTGGGAGAACTGACTTCATGTTGGCCTGGTTGAAATCTGCAGCGATAATGAAAAAGCCGTCAGTGTGAGTAGATTGCAGCTCACTGATAGTCTAGTGGAGAACTTTCATGGCCTCTTTAGTGTCAGTGCTGGGGGGCACAAACACAGCAGTGATGGAAACTAAGGAAAACTCCCTGGGCAGAAAGAATGGTCTCCAGTTTACACTCAAAAGCTCAATGTGAGCAATGGCTTCAGACAAACTTAGCATTTATTCTCCAGTTGTTGTTGATGTAAAATACACAGACCTCCACCTCTGGATTTACCTGTCAGCATGAAGTGTCCCTGAAGCTGACAGCGTCATCCAGGACTGATGAGTTTAGCCATGTGTCTGTCAGAATTATTGCGCAACAGTTCTCCATCTCTAGTTTACTAATTCCGGCTGCAGATGATCTATTTTGTTCTCCAGGGAACAAACATTTGAGAGGAAAACAGATGGAAGTAGCGTTTGTCAGGGTTAGCTTGTAGCTTAGCTGTTAGTCCTCCCTGACAGCTGCGCTTCCATCTCTGGTCACACCGTCTCCGCTTGCTCCTCTGTTAGCTTGTGATGCTAGGAGCGTCCATAGCAACTGGGTCTTGGCGGCGTAGCACTCTGAGGCTGTGTAAAAACTCCCGAGTAGTCGTGTTGTGTCTCTCAGTAGATTGTATTTTCCCTGCAGTCTCACGCACTCGCAGACTTGACGTGATGGCGGTGAACACGTCGCGGTACATACAACTGAAGACAGAGGGAGATTTGGGTGCAGCTTTGTCTTCTTGTGTCTTGCGTGTATTTTACTTTCCACTTCCTGCCTTTGTTTGTGTTCCCGCCTTCTTCCTATGTTTCATGTGTTCTTGTGAATTTAAGTCTAAGAAAAAAGAAACGTTGCTTTAAATGTGACACTTTATATTAAACTGAATAAATGATATAGAAAATGTACAAGTCAACAGTTCAGTGAAGATGTTCAGCTGTCTAAATCAAATCAAATCAATCTTTATTTGTATGGTGCTTTTCATACAGAAGAGTAGCTCAAAGTGCCTTACAGAGATTAAAAACAACAACAGAAAGAGAGAAACAGCAAATAAAATCAAGAGAAGAAAATTAAAAGAACCCAACCCTCCCACCCCCACAGTCATGCACAGACTCATACACAAATACATACACACTGAAACACAGACTCACACACCCAGACATACACTAGCTGTCACTAGAGAGACCTGAGAGACCTGAGGCGCAGAGGAAGCTACCTTTGGGGGGGCCAACAACACTGAGAGCCATCCCGGTCCAAGGCCGCAGGAAGCGCCGCCACAGAGACCCCCCCAACCCGGGCAGACAGGAGGCCTCACACCAAGGTGCAGAGCCCTCCAGCCACCCGAGCCGAAACCGTCCATGGGACAGCACCCCCAGCGGCCAGACCAGAGACAACTCCCAGTCTGGCAGGCCCCCATGAGTAAACACTGGAGATTAAAAACTGACAGACTCAAACAGTAAAATAAAGCAAAAAGCATGGAAGCTAAAAACACAGGGGACTAAAACATAAAAGCACAGAGACTAAAAACGTGAGAGATTAAAACAGTAAAAAAGGATAAAGGATACAAGTGCTCTGCATTGATGCAGTTCCGCCTCCTTTTTGTCCCCCTCTCGTAGAAAATAAAAAGTAAAAATTTGGTGGGGAAGCCTCAGTGAGAACAAAAGGTGCATCAGTGCCAAGCCATGTCTCTGTAAGGAGAATGCTGTCTAAGTTGTTGTCTAAAATTACATCTTTTATGATAAAGGATTTGTTTAAAAGAGAGCGCACGTTGGCTGTGCTGAACGTGCGCTCATCATGTCTTTTCAAAGGAATGTTAAAAACACAGTTTGGTCTACAAACAGTCCTGGGTCTAATTTGTCTGTGTGAAAGTCTGGTTTCAATTGTATGGATGTTGTCCTTTGCCTCCGGGGCGACTGAACGGGGGGCGTGTATAGTGTAGAAAGGGGAGGGTGAAGGTGAGTGAGGGGCAGAGTGTCCGTGGGTATGTGTATCTATAGTGAGTCAGGATGTGGGTGTGGTGGAGGAACGGACAGTCAGGTCAATGTTGACAGATAAAAGCTGTGATCCCTCCTTTTTTGGGTGGAGGCCGTCCCGTTTAAAAAGGCTAGGCCTGTTTAAAAATGCTGCAAAATTGTCGACAAACAGGATACTTTTTTTCAGGCAGTACCCCTTCAGCCACAGGTGCAGCTGACGTCACCATACCGAGGTGGGGGAAGCGGGCCGATGATAATTAGCCGCTTCCCCGTGTCCAGCAGGCGATACACGAGGGAGACGAAATCCTGTTTGAGTACCTCCGACTGCTGATTATTGAGGTTGTTGATGCCGGCCTCCACGTTGTGCTGTTCACTCAGCTTAAGGGCAGAGGATGCGACCTCCTTGACGCTGGCTCCAGGGTGGCAGAAGGTCCGGCCACTGTGTGCTGCCACGTGCCTGACCATGGAGGTCCCGACAACCAGCACAGAGGGGGTATGTCGCTCCACTGGCTGCCTGGAGGTGTGGCGGAGGCGGGATGGAGCGAGGCTGGACGGAGCCTGAGGTTTGGGTTTATGGCGCCGGGCCGCGGTTTCTCCTGGCCAAGATGGAGGGGAGGGATCGGGTTAGGGTAGAGTAGGGTAAGGCTAGACGGGTGGACCCCGGATCCTGGGCTGGTGAGAGCCACGACCAGCTGGATGGGCAGGTCCCGTGGGCAAGCCGGACATGGCACCCACGGGAGGGAAATCCTGCAGGCTTAGGATGTCAAACCTGTTATCCAGTGGCAGATCCGGAGGCGGAGGAGATCGACGAGCCCCAGCGCCCCTGTGCACCACTGACCAGTGTTCCCTCAGCCTGAGTGGAGTTGAGCTCACCGGAGCCTCCTCTCCATCCTTCCATATGAAGCACAGGGCGCGGGTCCGTTGTGCGTAGGCAGGAGGTGGAGGGTGCCAATGACTTGGGCTTGGCTCCCTGGCGGTGCCAACGGGACTCGGCTAGTGCTGGTGCCGGAGTTTCAGTGGTGATCGAGCCGGTCCATGGCAAGGTGGTGTTGTCCATGGTTGTCATGCTCTGGTCACCAGCGCCGGATGTCCTCAGGTGGGTGATCAGCTTCGCCTGGGTCGTGGCGACAGTGGAGAAATCCATAAGGATTTTGTCCTTCTGTTTGAGGTCAGCCTTCAGACCAGAGACGCTGTCCCTCAGTTTTGAGAGGGTGGGGAGGCAGGACACGCACACCGCGAGCATACCTGCAGCTGGCAAGGAGATTCGGCGTCCGGTAAGCAGCTCCCGGAGCTACCTGTGGCTATCTGGTTAGCTAGTTAGCTAACGTAAGCGATTTGATGTCGGGAGTCAGGAGTATTCTATCCTGACTTAAACAAACTTTTGTGCTGAGTCACTGTTGTCAGAAAAACTGTTGTCAGAAAAACTTAAAACCAGATAATTCCAAATTGAAAACTTACACACTCAGCACACAGGAGTAAACACGGAACCCAGAAGTACCTAAAAACAAAGTGCAAGGCAAGAAACCCATCAGACCAAGTGATGCGGAAATAGTAATGCTGTGAGAGAATAACAACTACAGGTGTTAATGCAATCAACACACTGTTTCTATAGATCTGGGCTAGTAAATGTAACAGTAATTGTAGTATTTAAAGTAGTAGTAGTAGTAAATGCAGTAAATGAGCTCCTGATCTCTCAGTGGATGTAAATGAACCTGAACCTCCATCAGGTGACATCAGACGTTCTCCTCCATCAGGTGAAGCTGCAGCTGTAGATTAATTCTCCTGCAGCTCATAAAGAGATGAAATCATGACAGCATGTTCTGAACATGAAGGCAGTCTGTGTGTGTTTAAGCTAACAGGCTCATTTATCTGCCGGCTGTTAGTCAAACACTGTGCCGTCAGAGGTTTATCTTCTTCTCTCACTACTGTCTCTTCCTTCATGGACTTAATGTGATGGCTGTGTCCACAGGTGTGTTACACCAAAACAGATTCTGTCTGTTGCATTTGTCTGTTTAATATCATCATCAACACTGGATCAGATGAGTCTGTTTTGTTGCTGGCAGTGAGTTTGGTAGTTGGTTCGATTTAAAGGTGAACACACCTGATTCCCCGACAGCACAGACACTCATCAGTGTAACTGACGCAGTGTGTTCCAAACTGTTTGCAGAATGAAAGTGTCTCTATTCCTTAAAAACATTATTTTGACTGTGAATTCATCATTTTAAATATTTGTCACGTCCAAAATGATTGTTTTGTTGTTATTTTGTCTCTTCTGCCATTATTCTTTTTAAACTTTTCTAGATTCTCACCAGTCAACCCTTCAACATGCGTGTATATGAGGGAGAGAAGAAGGGGAAGTAAGTTCTTTTTTGTGTTTTGACCACTCAGCTGATAAACCAAATGAGAATGTTATCAGTGCCGCCTCATCTTTCTGAATACATGGCAAACCTCTTAGTCTCCACCTGCCCAAAAATGGATATGAATCCTACCTGGAGAGAAGGTGTGGCCAGTCAGCTCCTATAAATGTACAGGTTCTGTCCTGTTGAGCTCAGAGTTCAGAGGCGTCCACCGACACTCCAACAACCTGCAGACTGTCTTCAGACTGAGATCACATCCAGCTGCTGACCAACCAGCTGCTGACCAGCCAGCTGCTGACCAACCATCCTGCTGACCAACCATCCTGCTGACCAACCATCCTGCTGACCAACCAGCTGCTGACCAACCATCCTGCTGACCAACCATCCTGCTGACCAACCAGCTGCTGACCAACCATCCTGCTGACCAACCATCCTGCTGACCAACCAGCTGCTGACCAACCATCCTGCTGACCGACCATCCTGCTGACCGACCAGCTGCTGACAGACCATCCTGCTGACTGACCAGCTGCTGACCAACCAGCTGCTGACCAACCAGCTGCTGACCAACCATCCTGCTGTCCGACCAGCTGCTGACAGACCAGCTGCTGACCAACCAGTTGCTGACCAACCATCCTGCTGACCAACCATCCTGCTGACCAACCATCCTGCTGACCAACCAGCTGCTGACCAACCAGCTGCTGACCAACCATCCTGCTGTCCGACCAGCTGCTGACAGACCAGCTGCTGACCAACCAGTTGCTACCTCAACCATCCTGCTGAACAACCATCCTGCTGACCAACCATCCTGCTGACCAACCATCCTGCTGACCAACCATCCTGCTGACCAACCAGCTGCTGAACAACCATCCTGCTGACCAACCACACCATTCGTACATTTCTCATCTCTTAGAGCATCTTTCCAGGTTTGCAGTCTCTTCGTGCTTTGCTTATTCTTTAACTTTTACTCATTTGTTTCTTTGACAGATAAATAAGTAAAAATAATAAGTAAGATGTCATGTATACATGGGGAGTACCAGAAGCTAATTTGCATCCCTCACTTTGCTTAATCTTTTTGAATTTAAGTTACAACAGCCAAACCAGTACGTTGATAATAGAAACTGTTCATGTGTTTGTGTCCTTGTGTGTGGACGGTGTATGAGTATATATGTGTAGAGTTTTGTAAGTTTCGAAATAATGAGAAAGTGTTCTGTTCTTTGTGTTCTTTTGATTCTCGTGCTGTGAATACACTGCTGACTCTGAGTTGTTCACTGCCTTAAAACTCTACAATTTCCACCACTTGTTGACCTTCTGGTCATTGCTGCTGCCATTTATCAACTTAAATATCAATTTTATGAATGAGAACTTCATAACTGAGAACTTTGATTATAAGGAAGAGGGAGATTTCATTATCCGGATGACTCTGATCCAGATAACAACTTTCGAACAACCGACCCCAGATGATCACTGGAGGACATATGTGATTAAATCCATGCATGCATCAATGTCTGAACTCATTTTAGCACAAGACCTTAAACTTACATTGACAGTCTTGGATGGTTTTAACATATGGGTCAAAACTACCAGAAAGTACTTGATTAGGTTAGGGAACACACACCAATTTATTATCCTTTTTCAGGAAAGAGAATGTTTCTGTTGCAATGTTACTAGAGACCCATCTAATAGATGAAGAACATAAAAAGCTTAAAAAAGATTGGGTAGGAAAAGTGTATTTTTCTTCATTTATTAGTAAAAGTAGAGGAGTGGCAATACTGATACATAAAACATTACTGCTCATCATTGATCACTTTGAGGCTGACTCAAATGGATGCTATGTGTTGAATTATGGATTCTTATATAGTGAACAATGGACCATTCTTAATGTATATGCTGCTCCTGATATAAATGCATCCATCTTTACTACTATGACTGATTTATTGCTTTAATATAGCTGTTCATTTATGATTTTGGGTGGTAATTGGAACTGTGTAATGGACAGCACATTAGATAGGAAACCAGGTCAGAACACTCCTCCTCTGAATCGCAACCTTACCGAGGTGGAGGGGTTTGAGTATCCGAATGATCCTAGGAGCTATGTTGTCCGGGGTTTAATGCCCCTGGTAGGGTCTCCCAAGGCAAAGAGGTCCTAGGTGACGGGTCAGACTAAGAGCGGTTCCAATGCCCCTGATGACAGACATAAAAACAAGGAAGTGCACGTCGCCCGGAATGGCGTTACCGGGGCCCCACCCTGGAGCCAGGCCTGGGGTTGGGGCTCGCAGGCGAGCGCCTGGTGGCCTCGTCTTAGCCCGCGGGACCCGGCTGGGCTCAGCCCGAAAGAGTGACGTGGGCCTGCCCTCCAGTAGGTTCACCATCAGCAGGAGGGTTTAGAAGGGGCCGGAGCTATGTGATTTGGGTGGCGGTTGTGGGCAGAGGCCATGGCGACCCAATCCCCGGATGGTGACTCTGGCCATAGGGACATGAAATGTCACCTCGCTGGGGGGGAAAGAGCCTGAACTAGTGCGGGAGGTTGAGCGGTACCGGCTAGAGATAGTTGGGCTCACCTCCACACACAGTCTGGGCTCTGGAACCCAACTCCTTGAGAAAGGCTGGACTCTCTTCCACTCTGGAGTTGCCCGCGGTGAAAGGCTTGCTTATAGTGCCCCAGCTCAGCCGCCATGTGTTGGAGTTTTCCCCGGTGAACGAGAGGGTCGTTTCCCTGCGCCTTCGGGACAGGGATAGGTCTCTCACTGTTGTTTTGGCTTACGGGCCGAACAGCAGTGCAGAGTACACAGCCTTCTTGGAGGCCCTGGGAGGGGTACTGGAGAGTGCTCCAACCAGGGACTCCGTCGTTCTACTGGGGGACTTCAACGCTCACGTGGGCAGCAACAGTGTTACCTGGAGGGGTGTGATTGGGAGGAACGGCCTCCCCGATCTGAACCCGAGTGGTGTTTTGTTACTGAACTTCTGTGCTAGTCACAGCTTGTCCATAACGAACACCATGTTCAAGCATTAAGGTGTCCATATGTGCACGTGGCACCAGGACACCCTAGGCCGGAGGTCAGTGATCGACTTTGTAGTCATGTCATCTGACCTCCGGCTGTATGTCTTGGACACTCGGGTGAAGAGAGGGGCTGAGTTGTTAACTGATTACCACCTGGTGGTGAGTTGGATCCGCTGGCAGGGGAGGAAGCTGGACAGACTCGGCAGGCCCAAACGTATTGTGAGGGTCTGCTGGAAACGTCTGGTGGAACCCTCTGTCAGGGAGATCTTTAACTCCCACCTCCGGGAGAGCTTTGACCAGATCCCGACGGAGGCTGGGGACATTGAGTCTGAATGGACCATGTTCTCCACATCCATTGTTGACGCGGCTGTTCAGAGCTGTGGCTGTAAGGTCTCCGGTGCCTGTCGTGCCGGCAATCCCCGAACCCGGTGGTGGACACCGGAAGTAAGGGATGCTGTCAAGCTGAAGAAGGAGTCCTACCGAGCATGGTTGGCTCGTGGGACTCCTGAGGCAGCTGACGGGAACCAGCAGGCCAAGCGTGCGGCAGCATGGGCAGTCGCGGAAGCAAAAACTCGGGTTTGGGGAAAGTTCGGGGAGGCCATGGAGGAGGACTACCAGTCAGCCTCAAGGAAATTCTGGCAAACCATCCGGCGCCTCAGGAGGGGAAAGCAGCCCTCCACCAACGCTGTTTACGGTGGAGGTGGGGAGCTGTTGACCTCGACTTGGGATATCGTCGGGCGGTGGAAGGAATACTTCGAGGATCTCCTCATTCCCACTGACACAACTTCCATAGTGGAAGCAGAGGCTGGGGACTCAGAGGTGGATTCATTCATCAACCAAGCTGAAGTCACTGAGGTAGTTGGGAAGCTCCTCGGTGGCAAAGCACCTGGGGTGGATGAGATCCGCCCTGAGTACCTCAAGTCTCCAGATGTTGTAGGGCTGTCTTGGCTGACACGTCTCTGAGGTCGAGTGACGTGCTGGTGCGTCAAAATCACGTGACCAATTTAAGATGATGTAGCAGCGAGATGGAGCCTTTGTGAGTCTCGACTCTGACTTTATGTGTTGCAGCATCCTTCAAACTATATACCAGTTTTTAAATCATGTTGATAGGCCATGTAAAACCAGATTTATGATATATTATGTACAACACGCTTTTTCGCCAACGTTGCCGTCACGTTTGGTGCACGTTTGGTGCAGGAAGAGACGGTAAAAACTGGCTTTTCTCACGAAAGTGTCCGCAAGCAGGAAGTGCTTGCAAGCGAAAAACACGTTTATACAGGTGGAAAAAGGCACCACACCAGCCAATCACAAAATTATATGGCAAACCATGTGATTTGGTTGCTGAGGAATAGGCTGTTGTGGGAGGGATGGCGGCGAAAGAGTGACAGCAGCAATGACGGTGACAGTGATCAAGGCCAGATTACTCAATGGGCTTTATGGCCACAGGCCCAGGGGCCCACATGCACCTGGGGCCCAATGAGCCAGCGCCTGAATCACGGTGAATTGTGAATTTAAAATGCACACAGTGAAAGAACTCCACCCAAAGTTATTTTAAAACCGATTGTTATGTCATTACTGCTATTTGTATCATTTCTACAAGTCACCGTTTAAGTTGAGTGACAGCGACCCCCCCGCCCGGACCTCACCGCTACCCTCAATGCGCCCTCTCTCTCCCCCGCCGGATGGGGACGGGGTCCCCTCACTCCCGGCACGACTGTCGACCGGGGCAGACTGTCCGGACTGTTCAGTATTCGGCGGATGTTCACTCGGGTCCAACTGTGACTTTACTGAGGTTCACCCAGTCTGGTAACCCTATGAGCAGCAGGAGGACGGTCAACTTACCTCCCAGAGCCTTGCGCTGAATCACTGGAAGCAGCAATGTCAACTTCTACACTATTTAGTCTAATGTCTTAGATTCTGATTCTGAAATTCTGAAACTGAATTTTTTTTCAAAAATCTCACCAGTAGTCACCATTTAAAGGGTAAGTTTTCAAAATTGTCTTGGGGGGGGGGGAAGGCATGCCCCCAGGCCCCCCTACTAGTGTTGCTAGGTTACTGGTTCAGAGCATCGCTGCTACAAACAAATCTGGGGGAAACACTGTCTCCAGTTTACTAATACAATCTGCTTACTCTACAATCCAGCAGCAGGACACCGGCGCAGCATATAGGGGAAACACTGGTGTGTGTGCGTGTTTGTATGCGGGGGGCCATCCTGCCCTCTTGATCCAGGCCTGACAGTGATAGCGAGTTTTGAGAGTTGAGAGATTTGTGACATTTAGCGTGTTTGGAGTGTATAGTCAAAACAATGAGGAGACTGCTGAATGTGGAGCAGGCAGTGCAGATATTCATGCCGGTGCCTGAGGCAATGCCTGCATTTAAATGTAAATAGTAACATATAACTTTTGCACAAATTTAGCAAACAACAATTTATATTTGCATTATAATTAATAAAATGGTTTGTTAAACATATTTGTGGTTTTCACAGTAAAAAAACTTTTTCCTACTTGGATTTTATGTTTTGATGTGATTTGAGGTCCATTGTGTTAATACAGTGTGTCAAAATGAAACAATAACTGTACAGTCACACATGAGGTTGTGCTGAAAATAATGACACCAAACAAGGTAAGGTAAATAGTTTTTAAGATGAAATATAATGGTAAAATCAAAATAGTGAAAAACAGCCAATTATACCCAGTGTTGGGCAGTAACATCGCTACAAGTAGTGGAGTTACTAGTTTAACTACATTTCTCAGTAGCGTGGTGGTAGCAACGCTATTTTCTGAATGAAATAGCTTTTCAGTAGCTTAGCTCTTTTATTGACCAAGTAACGCGGTAGCGTCCACACAAGCTACATTTTTATGAACACCTCTGAAGTTCAGCGCAGCGGTGCTTTCTGCTGCGGTCTGAAATGAAAGGATAAGTCAGTGATGCCACCGCCACACATGGCTGAGTATGTGGAGTCGACAGAAGCACTTCCGTATGACGGTGACATCACGGACTAATCCTTGCATACAACGTCTCTGCTGGAGGGTTAGCGTGAGTGAGTTACGTTACTTGATGGAAAGATGGCAGAGGGTGAGGAGGACGGTTACATATAGGAGGTAAGAGGTGGGAAAATAAGAGAACAGAGAAACATATGAAAAGTTTACATTACTCTGAATTATTACTTTTGTCATTTTTAACCAGCAGAGGTATAACAAAAATGCAGTTTCAACAAAACCAAAGTATGGTGATTAGTCAAAATGATTAGCTTAAAATGTATGTAGATATAGCTACTACTACAGAGTGGGCTTAATAAAAATACCACTTTTGAAACTGCCAGTTATATGAGATACTGGTAGATGGATAGAGTACTTTATTAATCTCAAAGGGAAATAAAAGTGTTACAGCCACTTGACATAAATCAAAATACAAAAACAATGAGGTAGGAGAAAGAAACAAATACAATTAAAGGCTGAATTATATACAATAACTGAATAGACTCAAATATCTCATTAACTCAATTATCAAATATAAATTATAAAGCTGAAACTAGAACACAGACTAGAGAACCTTAACAAAAACTACAACTATAATATACTATTTGCTGTTTAATTATGTTAATATGCTACAGTGTAGGACACTGTCCATTAGTGTAAGTCAGGTGGATATTGCTGTGGTTGCAAGGTAAATGACTCTCCATGGATGTTAGAATTAAGTGTGCATTGACAGCTGAATGATACAATATACACAATAGTGAGTGCACAGATTATTGTTTAATAAACAATTGAATGTAACATTTTTGCCTGCTTATCTGTCTGATTGATAGTTTTATTGATCACTGAGATAGCTTTGACTTGGAATGAAGTTGTTCCAATAATAAAAAAAAAAAAGCTTTGATGTTGTTAAGCTACTTTTGCCATTTTGCTGTAGCTTAGCTTGCTACATTTCTCTGGGGGGTAGCTTTGGTGTAGTGAAGCTTAATTTAATGTAGAGTAACTTGTAGCTTAGCTCACTACACTTTCCAAGTAGCTTGCCCAACACTGATTATACCCCAGAGGGTTAATATGGTCATGTCCATTGATTAAAATATTCTGGTCTACAGTTCAAACAGAGATAGAGAACCTCCTTGGCATTAAAATAGTAATGGATCGTAAACAGTGTATTTTTGTCCATGTCCTTGTCTGGTCAAAATGTGAAATTGTTAAATATCAAGTTCTATGCTGCACGCCTTTTGATCCTGCAGGTTTAGCTTGATGTACGTCCTCCTACAATATCTATATGGTTTGAGAAACTACTATCATTTCTTCCATATGAACGGTTATCTCATGTACTGCAAGCAACCCTAGAGGACTTTGTTAAAGAGTGGTCCCCCCTTAGTATTTATTTTGGTAGTGACAGGCCAGCAATAATAAGTACTGGAGTAAATTAAGACTAAGCATAAACATTCACTGATATAATGAATGATCAGATCGTGTGTATGATCATGTTATAAATGTTATTATTTTGTAACAGCAGAAAGCTGTGGTCATATCTTGTTCCCTTAATGAGTATTTGTTTTGCTGTATCAAAATGAAAATTAAGATAGATAAAAAAAAATTAAAGGCACAAGTGTGAAACAAACAAACAAACTTCAAGAAATATGAATTCCCAACAATAAAGCTGCTAATGAGGCGTCACTGTTGAGCTAATCAGTAAGTAATTCCATGTCCTGTTGTGTGTGTTGCAGTCATGGCGTTCCCTCGGCTGTCTGCCTCGATGCTGTTGGCTTCACTGATCCTTCTCCTCTGCAGGACCACCTCCTCAGCTGACCTGTCAAAGACCTCCAGGGAGAAGAGACACTTACCTTTCGAGACCAGAGACAAAGTCAGTAAGACCTTTGAGGTGGCAAAAGACCTTCTGTCTATATTGAAAGACACATCAGAGATGAAAAAGTTTGCAGAATCAGCGAAAAAAGGCCTGCAGATACTCTCCAAATTTGCCAGCATGGCTCCCGGCATCGTTGGTGCTCTCTTCTCTGCTGTCAACATGGCCTTGGCCTTCATCCCTCAGGATGACCCTGTGATGAATGAGGTAAAGAAAGGGTTTTCTGAGGTGAACAGGAAGCTGGACTCTCTCTCCATCCAGATCTCCAACCTGGCCACAGACGTGGAATGGTTCAACTACGTCAGCATCTACTCTCAAGATGAGCTGCGCATCCTCAACGCCTGGAGGAAGTTCAATGAGTTTATCAAGAACAGTAATTTGACTGAAATTCCAGGGGAAAAACTCCAACTGGCAGAAATATTCACCAACTACTATGCGTACACAGGAACTGAGGCCAGTGTGGCCAACTTCTACCATTACCTGACGATTGGCAGCACGTCTCTCAGTGAAAACCTCAACAAGCTGCTGGTGAAGAAGTTTAAATGTGACATTAGTGAGATGGCTAAATATAACTTCTATTTCAACACATTGCTGTTAGAGGGAACGGTGCTAAATGAAGCCTACTGGAAACTGATCGGTGTCAGAACATCAACCAAAGAAGCCGAACACGTCCGGATGTTCAAGAACGTCTACAAAGCTCAGAGATCAGCTGTGGACTTCTGCCTGAACAACGCTGAGCATTACATGAAGAAGGACGTGGAGGAGATCAGCAAAGCACTCAGTCACGACAACAAACAAGCCGTTGCTGAAGAGGTGAAGAAAAAGCTGGATGAGAAGTACGACTGGTACAACTGGGTGGTGCTGGTGTACAACACAGGCGAGGATGCAAATTACATGCTGTATAATTTGACTAAGATCCCTGTGGGCACCATCACCATCGCTGTGGGATTCACTAGGAAAGGAATCCAGGAAAATGAAAAAATTGTTAAAGAGACTGCTGTGTCAGACAATTGCTTTAAACAGGGTGTTTATTGTGTAAATGTACAGTCATATCTGTATCATAGAGATTCTTCATGTTTAGAGACTCTGCCTCGGTATTCCAATGATATTCCTAATTTTGTCGGGTTAAAGGTGAGAGACTATGTCAATGCGACACATGTCATCTATGGGAGCGAGTTTGCTGAGGTACCAGAACCCTTTCTCAAAGTTGGATGTTATTGGGGTCGCAGCACAAGTCAGATCTTCCTGCATTACTCCAAGAGGAACCCTGATTGCAGTGATAAAACATGTAAAAATAATGGAGCCTGCAAACCGCTGCTGGACTCCAATGAAGCTCTGTGTGAGTGTCAAGATGGTTACTATGGTGACAGTTGTGAAGAGAAAATTGACACAACTTTGGCCAAGAAGATTAATACCAAATATCCAGTAAATATTATCACCGGCACGCAGAGCCGACTGAAAATGGTGGAAGCCAGATTAGTCCAGGTCATTAACACCATCAACTACAGATGTCAACTTCATCCCAACAACTAAACTAATCACACATCAACAGACTCAGAACAGCAACATTTAGGATGAAATGATGAAACAAGTCAGAAGGAACCCTGATGAAGGTGGAAACAAGAGAACTTCATCAGCCCAATCAGACTTCACAATACTGCCAGCAACTAACCAACCAACCAACCAACTAATCAACTAATAAACTAACCATCATTAGGGAAAACATATCATGTAGCTATTTCACTCATTTCAAGTCATGAATCTGTGAACCAGCTTCAGTTGTTTTGGCTTGTTTCTGTTTTTATTTTCTGGTTAATTGATTTAACAACGATTCAGATGTGAGCTTTGATCCCGTGGCGCCCCCTCGAGGCTGAATGTGTGAACATCTCTCAGTGAACCTCTGAGCAGCATGTGAGCATGAGCACAGCATTTAGTTGTGAGAGCAAAAATCAAACTTTCAAACAGTTTGTGTGAAGTTTTATGATCTAATGAAAGATGTTAATCCAGCGAACGTTTCTCCCTCAAACACCTTTCAGAAATGATCCTCCAGGTGTTGTTGCAGCGCCACCAGGTGGTCTGTTGATGTAGTTATTGTTGCCTGACAGGAAGATGTTGATGAGTTTGTCAGAAAGATTCAGAATTGATTAAATCATTTGCAAAACTGTCAAAAGTGTGTCACAGTGTAATTACTGAATGTGATTTTATCTACTGTCAATCCACACACACACACACACACTACACACACACACACACACACATAAAGTATATTCAGAGTCAGTTATTGTTTCGCAGAGGTCAAAGGTTTCATTGATAAATATGAGCATCATACATTTAAGATTCACTGAGTGTTTCCCGATAATATCACCTAAGGGAAGAACATGTAATCAGAAGTGGTCCAATCACAGGAGCTTATGGAACTCCACCACTGACTTCGCTGCTCGGAGGACTCGTCATTAAAGATCAGGTCTGGAGGAGGAAACCTGATGGTTGAGTTTCACTTCCAGGGTGTCAGACACAGTTGTGTTGTGTTGTTGTTGTTGGTTGTTGTTGAGGGTCGGATCGAGCCACAAGTTGATCGTTTACTTTCACCAACCTGACACGTTGATATGTGACATCCTGGGAATGAGACTCGACAATCAACAGTCTCTTCTCCAGAATCCATGACCGCCTCGAAGACACTGAATAATGAGGAACAGAAAGTAAACATAGACCTCACAAACCTTTTGAAGTATGTAGATGATCTGATGATACTGAAGCTACAATGAAGAACTGACCTTTATAAGTTAAGTTGAAACAGTTCTAGGTCAAGATACAAATCAAATCCAGAACGCTGAAGTTCAGATTACAGTGAAAATCTCTCCTCAGAAACCTTGTGTAATATTTACTTGTTCAATAAAGATTGTGACAGCAGTTGGAGCCACTCAAAGAAAACTGTGCTAAAAAACATAAAACACGAGGCCAAGGTTAGTCTGTAAAAACTTCACCTGTACCTGTACTCACTGCTCTGGAGGATTACTGGACATAAAGGTTGTGAAAGCGTTGCAGGCCAGTTGGAGCCAGATGGAGGCGTTAGTTTGATGTAAAGACCAAAGTATCACTCTGCTGACGTCGACTGCCAAAACAAACACAGTTCACATGTTGTGTCTTTAAAGAGCAGCAGCCTGAAACAAAGTTTATTTCTTCATCCGCTGTGTCTGATTCCTGCAGCAGCTCATCAGCAGGTACTTCTTCTTCCTCTCCATGATGATAATAATAACATCTATCAAATGTTTCTCTCTATACACATGTTAATCAAGGTAACGCTGGTTTTATATGTGTGAAATAATATAATAATAATATACCGTATGTGGATTGAGTGAAGGAACTACAATTAATATTGTGTCCATTAAATGAAGAAATGTAACACAATGATTCTTGAGACTTAGAGAAGAAAAGTGATAATTCTGTTGAAAATAAGTAAAATATTCTTGTTTAAAATAATCATTGCTGATCATCCCTGGGTCATTTGTACAAGTGTAACATTTTTACATATGTTTGTTTAGGATTTTACAGTGTATAAGATTATACGTCAGCCCAGTGCCCTCAAAACCAGCTGTCCAAACACAAGAGAACAACACTTGAATTTGATTAAAACTAAAAAAAATTATGCAAAATGTGTAAAACATATTCCAGATGAAAGAGCAGAATTTAAACATGTTTAACACTAAACACAGTTCATTTCCACCAACAATTATTCTTATAATGTTCAATCACAATGTGTCTCTAGTTTCTGTCAACACCGTCAGATATTTCTGAAACACAATCTAATCAGATACTCGTGTGGTCGACCGCTCCATGTTTACCTAATGCAACAAGGTTAGAAAAGCTGCTATAAGTTATAAGTTTGATATCTTCTCTATAATATTTATTGATGTGTCTCCAGTCTCAACCATCAAATGTCAACACAGATTCGGGCATCAGAGCATTTACTGATTTACCAAATGTTGTTAATAATTCCAGAAGGATCAATTGTGCATGAAAAGATGTGATTAGTATTAATCAATGTAACATTGACCTGAGTGGTGAAATCACTGGAATTATTTACTGTAATTGTGCCTCAGTGAACACAGACAGTCTGAGTCGACACCATCAGATGACATTTTGTTTGTTTCAGCAGAGTTTGTTTACAATGTGTTCCTCCAGTGCAGCTGATTTGTCCAAATTTCTTATTTTGAATATTTAATACAAATTATAGAAGTTGCATGATGGCAGAGTTTCTAAACGAGCACATAGAAGCTAAAATATTATCAAAGTGAATATTTAACACACAAATAGTAAAAAGTAAATAAATTGGAATAATTTGCTTTTTATGGTGTTTGAGGAGGTTGTGTGTGTGTGTGTATATATGTATAATGTTGCATGATTGTTGAGACGCTGCTCATCAACATGTAACTTCAGATTTCTTGATTCCTTCAACTTTTTAAAACTGAAACCTTTTTATCCAAATTCTCAAAAATCAGTGAACAACAAATAATGCTTCTTGGGAAACTCTTCGGTTCACTCTTTAATGTATGAAAGCTCTTCTGAACATGTGATCATAAATATACATACAGTAATTCTAATATTTGGTTAAATGTCTCTCGGCCATTTTCCCCTCAGTCAGCTGCTTCTGTTCGTCCTCTGGATGAATCTGTAACGTCCTCCTGACAGAAACAGCGAAGTTCAGCTAACTTTGTTGTCTTCCTGACAGACTGGTTTCTTCAGCACAGTCCACATGTTCTGATGGGGAGAAAAAGAAAAAGATTCAGAATTGATTAAATAATTCACAAAGTGTGTCACAGTTTAATTATTTTTTCGAACTATTATTATTACTTCAGTTACCAAAAATAATGACAATAAAAGTTATTTGTTATATTGTACAGACGGAGTGGAGCCTTTGAATGTGTTTACATGTCAGGATCTGGTTATTAAACACATATTAAATATTCAACTGAATGTATCATCACAGTAACAGCCTTTCATACATCAGCAGCTGTAAACACGTAATAACATTATAAACACATCCTGTGCTTTGGCGCTGACCTGTATACTGAACATATGAGTAGTTAACATTTATAATCATCAGAGAACGTTACAGACGTTGTTTTGGTTCCTCTCTGTTTCCTGAATATATCTGTATGTGTGTGAATGTGTAAATTAACTTATAGCACTTTGTAGAAGGAGCTTTATAAAGTTCACTACACTGACTCGTATCAGTTCACGGGGCGGAGCTGCCACATCCAAGATGGCGGCGATGTCGACATATTGCAGCAACGGGCCAACCCGCTCAGTGAGGTGTGTCGACCAATCGGAAGCAGAATTGAAAGGAGGAGGTGGTTACACACACACACACACACAGAGTCCTCCTCCAGCAGAAGACGACGAACATGGCTGAAGCTCTGTGAGTGTTAAAAAAACTTCTTCTTCTTCTTCTTCTTCTTCTCTTTTATGAGATGTTCGTTTTTCTCTCTGTGTGATCGAGGTTTTCTCAGAACGTGAAAAACATGAATCAGTTGGACTTTGAATCCACTTCAGTCTCTCATCATGAGGACGGAGGCTGCTGGAGGGACGGAACATTTCCTGTTCCCGCGTTTTATCTCATTCCACTCGATTGACTCATCTTCATTTTCAACACAGTGTAGAAGAGTCGCAGTGTGCAGATGTGCAGATGTGCTCTGCGTCCATTCAACCTAAACATTGTGTTAACTGATGTTTAAACCGAGGAAAGAAATTAGTCCAGAATCACAGCACAGAAACAGGAGAACAGGGAGAACAGGGAGAACAGGTCTCTGACGGACCGATGGAGACGCACCCAGAAACTTTTAACCCTTTCAGTCGCCGACTGGTTTTAACCCGGTTCTTCTGCAGACTGGACCACAGCTGTAGTGTTGAGTGTGTGCAGTGAACAGAATCCAGCGGCGCCGGTCCACCACAGGGCATTGTGTTCGTTTACTCTCGTGCTTTCCAGGAGTATTTACATTTTCTTTATACTTCCACTCCTCTACATATTGGAGACAATATTGTACTTTTTACTCCACTACATTTATTTGAACTTAAGTTACTTTACAGAAGTTTGTGTCTCTGACTGAACTCAGACAGGAGGTCAGACAGATGTTGCTTTATAGTTATATATGAGGGCCTGTAGTAACCTGAGGGGCGGGGCGTCCTCTCTGTAGTAACATGAGGGGCGGGGCGTCAGCTCTGTAGTAACATGAGGGGCGGGGCGTCCTCTCTGTAGTAACATGAGGGGCGGGGCTTCAGTTCTGTAGTAACCAGAACTTTGAAGTGGACTGACACACATGTATACAAATTAATCTCTGGATGAATAATTGATGGAACATAAACAGCTGATTTATATGTATTTATATTGATCTATCACTGACTCCTCCCTCTGTGTGTGTTTCAGGCTCTCAGAGATGACATCATGATGACATCATGAATCCACCTGCTTGCATTTTGCATTTGAAATCTTAATAAAGCATTTTCTTTAAACCAATGTGTTATTTTCTTTAATGGCATCAAATTATGTTTTCCTGCGATCATCTGGTGTGAGATCTTCTGATTTTATCAGTGAGAGGTTCAGATCTGAGCCCAGAGACTTCAGGCCCGCTGGATCAATAATCACATTTTAACAAGAGAAACTGAGGAGAAATATTACTTTAATTTTACAGTAAATGACTGGATAATAATGACTAATTATTAGAATTCACAGAAGTACACTGTAAACACTTCACAGTAACATTGATGAAGATATTTACTGTGAAGATACAAGATGCTACGCTAATTAGCATCTCTAGTGATTGTAAATATACACATTTACAGTAAATTTACTGTGATATTACAACAATGTACTGATTATATGTTGACCCAAATGCATTGCTTGTTAGCCTGTTAGCCTGTTAGCATGTGTAACTTGTTGGGCCATTTGTAGCCTGTAAGCCTGTTGTTTGCATGTTAGCACGTGTACCTTGTTGTAGCTAAACAGCTGTATGTTGCTGTGCCCTGATTACAGTATGTCCTTTTAAATTTGACAATTTTTACTTCTTTACGATCTCTTTAGAAGCAGCTTACTGTAATATTCTGATAACTACCTGAACACGTCAGAATCTTAATAACAGCAGTTTACTGTGGTGAGAAATGAAAAGCTGTTAACTTGTTTGTTAACAGCACATTAAAATACTTTTAGCAGAGATTTGAGGGGGAATGTGCCTTTATTATGTTGCACTGAAGCAGCTGACACACTGAACTCAGATTTAATCCAATAACAATCAATTTATTTTGAATGATTAAATCACTTTTAATATTATAAAGTGTTAAATGCTGTGAATAAGACTTCTACTAAATCTGAGTAGTTGTTGGACTTTTAATCAAAGTTAAATTAATAATAAATACAATTTATTAATGACATTTGTTATGTTTTGACATTATTATTATTATTGTTGTTGTTTTTGAGTATTTGGGGACATTAATATAATTGAACAGCTTTAGTTTTGTGTTCAGTTCAGAAGTTTATGAAAGTTTCTGTGTGAATCTGATTTATTAGTGATGTTTTGATGATAAAACATGAAGTGTGAGACGTTCAGGTGACGATGCACCGCCTGCTGACTGCAGCCAGGGGGCGGCGCCGGTCCACACAGAGAGCTGCAGGTCCGACGGTCCTCTTCAGTCAAACAGGAAGTAAACTCTGGTGGGGGGGGGGGGGGGGGGGGCAACAAGCTGAGACTGGCAGGTCAGGGAGGGGCGAGCGAGAGAGAGAGAGAGAGAGAGAGGAACCTGTTTCTGTGATTTGGACTCGCCCCTTCAGGAATAGAAGAGAAAAAAACACAAAGAGCAGGATGGTTGGATCCGACTCTGACTGCCGGTAAAACACAACTAACTATCATCTGTCTGTCTGTCTGTCTGTCTGTGTGTGGACTGAGTTGGACTCGGAACTTTTCCACATTTTTATTGCTGTTCTGATTGTGTGTGTGTGTGTGTGTGTGTGTGTGTGAACGTAAAACTTCAAAATCTTGTTTCACTGCTAAATGTAGAAAAAAGTTGTTCCGGTAAACCTACGTTGAGGGGACGTCGGTCTGTTGGCACACCTGCGTTACGGGGACCGTTTTATTTCAGGGTTAAGAACTGACTTTTGGTTAAGAAGAGTGTGTGTGTGTGTGTGTGTGTGTGTGTGTGTGTGTGTTGGCAAGAATGTGTCACCGGGTGTGTTTCACACAGACTCACACTGTGTCGTGACTTCTGCCTCGATTGTATGAAGTGAAACAGCTGCAGCGATTTTTTACAGAAGAACAAGGAAAGTTTCAGTTTTGTTGACAATATTTATTTTTGTGCAGCTCAGATTTAAGTCCAAACGTTTATATGGCTGGTATAAAACACTGAGGTCGAAGTCTTGTTTACTTTAAAAGTGTTTTATTGTAAACTTGTTATTTACATATTTGAAACATGGACTTACTCCTCAGAACTTTTACTAACAGAACATTTTGTACAAATACTGTATTTAATATTCCACTTGAGTAAAAGTACAAAAATATTATCGTGAAAAAAAAACTTATGACTAAATCTATTAAAGGAAAAAACTTCCTTTTTAAAACAACATTTTAGGAGCTGTTTGAGATCCTTGAGTGGGGTTCAAGGGTCTTTTAGGTGCTTTCAGAGGTCCTTGAACAGGTTAGAGGTCCTGGAAGATGCTGCAGTGGTCCTTGAACAGGTTAGAGGTCCTGGAAGATGCTGCAGTGGTCCTTGAACAGGTTAGAGGTCCTGGAAGATGCTGCAGTGGTCCTTGAGCAGGTTAGAGGTCCTGGAAGATTCTGCAGTGGTCCTTGAACAGGTTAGAGGTCCTGGAAGATGCTGCAGTGGTCCTTGAACAGGTTAGAGGTCCTGGAAGATGCTGCAGTGGTCCTTGAGCAGGTTAGAGGTCCTGGAAGATGCTGCAGTAGTCCTTGAGCAGGTTAGAGGTCCTGGAAGATGCTGCAGTGGTCCTTGAGCAGGTTGTAGAAGATCCTGATTTGAGTGTTAAGTGTTAATTTCCTTCATAGGCGTTGAGTTCCATGACGAGGTTACAGATGACGATTGGGCGACTGCTGAGAACATTAAAGATTTGTTGATGTCCTTGAGCCTGTTACAGAGGTCCTTGAAGAGGAGGTTGTAAAGATCCTTGAGCATCTTGTTTAGGTGCTTTGTGCTTTCAGAGGACCTTGAACAGGTCATAGAGGTCCGTGAAGATCGCATGTTGTTGGAGTCCTTGATTAGATTTTAGAGGTCCTTGAATAGGTGTAGAAATTAGAGCATTGACGTCCTTGAGGAGGTCTCTGAGATCTTCAGTGATGTTCGACTGGTCTTTGAGGAATTTTCAGGGGTTCTTAAAAAGGTCTTGAGGGTTTTTGTACAGATCACCTGAGCTCTTTGATACCTGCTTTGAACAGTCAGCTGACAGCCAATCAGAGCGCAGTATTCATGTGTGTGTGGTGTAAACAGACAGAGAGACAACATAAACAGTCGGTGTGGTCGGACTCAGAGCTCCTCCAAACATTCCAGTTAAAGTTCAGCTGCAGAAGGCGGAGTCCGCCACCGATCGGGTTATGATTTACACTCAGTTATTTCTGTTCTGTTCTGTGTGTGTGTGTGTGTGTGTGTGTGTGTGTGTGTCACCACACCCAGCGCTCACACTGAGGGTAAAGGTTGGCTGTTGTGTTTATGGTGTCACATGACACATGGTGGGCGTGGCTCCTGATTCTGATCCTCGCAGTCTGTTTTCTGTGAACTGCTCCTTTAAATTCTTTGTCTCTTCTGATTGGTCGACGGGGCGTGTCCGGCCACAGAGCCTCGACCTCGGTTTAATGATTGACGGCTCTGCTCGGTTTATTTTCTCACACACTTCAGTCCTGTGGTCACAGCGAGGAGGGTGTGTGTGTGTGTGTGTTACATTCCTGGCGGGGTGGGTGTGGCTCAGAGACTGGGGGGGGGGGGGGGGGGGGGGGGGGGTTGGCTGCATTCCAGCTCCTCAGGCTCTCACACACCTGGCTCACCTGCTCAGGTGTGCTCAGGTGTGTGTGAGTCAGAGCAGGTTTCACTGCATCAGATACACAGAAACACAACAAACAGGAAGATTTGATTCTATAAATTCATTTATTGATAACAAGTTTAATGATTATCTCATAAACTGCTGAGTACAGAGACCTCCACTAGTGTGTGTGTGTCTGCTGATTGGTTGTCTGGTAGCTGTGGGCGTGGCTTAGATGTGATGACCAATGAGAGAAGCAGAGGTTAGCATAGCTGCTACTGCATCAGCTGGGGCTTTTCCAAACATGTACGGCTCAGTTTGACCCGGCTCGCCCAGGTTCGACTCAGTAAACATGTCCAGTTCTGCTGTAGAGGGTTTGAGTCTCAAGCTGCAGCCGAGTTCAAACTCTGACATGCAGCGGTGCAGAACCAGAACTGATCACACGTATTGATTAGTTATTGATGATCATTCAGGTACAAGGACACACAGAGTGAAACTTCTTCTCAGCTTCATCTGAATCTACTGCTGACACACTATTGTTCCTTTACAAAGACAGGAAACACACACACATACACACTCACAAAGCAGGGTGTGATGTCACAGAGGGGTGGAGTCTACATGGTCAGGTGGGTGGAGCTTAAGGCAGACAGGAAGAGCAGACACTTCCCTCTGTAAACAGAGCAGGCCTGAGATCAGCCTCCTGCCATTGTTTTGTGTGTGTGTGTGTCTTGCTCAGAGGTCAGTGTTGGTAGAAGTATTCAGATCCTTTATACTAAACTTTATTTTAGAGCCAAACGTGCTATCGTTTAGTTCTTTCCTGTTGGCTGGTTTAACTTACAGCAAAGCATCATGGTCTATACGATCGTCACATGTTTGTTTGATCCCTTTTCTGTCTCTTTTTGATGGACACCCGACAAACAGCAGCACACAGAGACGTTACAACAGAGACGCTCAAAAGGTCGTCTGAGAGCAGCTGAGAGAGACAACAAGTCTTTCAAATCAAATCAGTTCTCCACATCTGAAGTGTGGATGAGGAGGAGGTGGATGAGGAGGAGGAGGAGGTGGATGAGGAGGAGGAGGAGGAGGTGGATGAGGATCCATGGATGAGGAGGAGGAGGAGGTGGATGAGGAGGAGGAGGATCCATGGATGCAGGAGGAGGCTGCAGCACCTCCTAAAGTGAGGCTAACATTTGCAGAATTTACCAGACGGCACAAATAATGCAGAATGAGTCAGAGACAGAGTTTCACAGAGTTTATAAAGTGTCTCCAACTCAACAACTCACTAAACTGACACATTTGTTAAGGGAGTCTGGTGCTGTTGTCTTCCTCTTCCTCTCCTCGCTGTGGTCGACTGCAGCTGACGTGGCTGCTGACCTGCGACATGTTGCTGGTCAGTTTCTGCTGCTGTCGTGTTTAACGTTTAAAAATGTTGTGAATTGATGTCAATAACATTCAGAAACATGAGCGTCAGGGACAGACGGCCTCCCCATGAGGATCTGTTCACTGCAGCTCTTTGAAACATGTTACCTGACCCACTGATGAAAGGCAGGTTTCCACCTGAGCAGGGAATGCCTGTGTTAAGCCCCGCCCCTTCTACCTGAGGAGTGGGCGGACTCTGAGCAGAGTGTTGTCTCTCTGAGGCTGAACCTCCATTTCCTTTGACTTTGAGCTGAGAGTTGATGAGAGGAGCAGAGAGGTGAGTGTGAATCTTGTCATACTGAAACTTTACAGGTGAGCGATCAGCTCCACCTGTCGACTCCACGGACCTGCTGCTGCACATCATGTGAGTTACAGCCGGACCAGGTGTGAGGCGACAGGAACACACGAGGGAGAAGCATGAGGGATAGCGTTAGCGTCAGCAGCTAATTTGTAGTCTAACTTGTTCTGACAAGAAGCAGCAGAGAAACACATAACTGTCATTCCTGTGTTTGTGTGCAGCTGTTTACACTGAGGCTGGTTCTGATCCACTGTCGCAACCAGAACAGTCTCACAGAAAACATTCAAACGTTCAACTGGACATAAAAACAGACTGAAGTGTTCTGACTCTCCAGGTTCGTCTCTAACGTTGATCTGCAGCTTCAGTCCGGCACGTCTGAGCCTGTTTATAGTTAATGGTCAGATCCAATCAGAGGAGAGGAAGCAGGTCACGTGATGTCACAGATCTGAGGACAGTTTATTGTGTGAATAAATACACGGACAGAAACACGTAAACAATCTCTGAAACATGAAGGTTAGCTGTTAGCATTTGGCTAACTGATGGACCTTTAAACTGTGTTTTTACTGAACATGTTTATGATGAAGCTGTCGTGACATCGTGACATCATGACATCATGACATCATGTTAAAGCGTTTCTCCACGGTACAGAGTGTTTACAGCTGTTCTCCTGCAGACGTGAACAAAGCAGTTTAAAAACTTTAATGTCTCCAGAGGAAACTGCAGGCAATCTGATAAACTACCTCCAGTGATGTCGCACAGTGTCTGAGTTGCATCGTGGGTAATGTAGGCTCCAGGGTTTGAAAGGGAAGCAGAATGTGTGGGATAGTAAAAGTGGTAGCCCTGGTTCTGCTCACATTAGAACTTGAGGATGTGACCAGCTGAGGTCTGGATGTATGATGTCACCGAGGCTAATGCTAAGCTAGCTGCTGGATGGTCAGACAGGCTGCTACGTGTTTGTGAGGACTTGTTGAATCTACTCTGATGTGACTTTTCTCTCATTCAGGGGGGTGATGATCAGGTGCGACCTCTGACCTTTCACCTTCAGCACCACCTGCCCGTCTACCCGAGGGGGGCAGGGCCTGAGAAGTCCAGAGCCGTCACCATGGCAACGACCTCTATGCTCAGCAGAGGTGAGTCAGCGGCCAAGATGAGTCCTGAATGGATCAACAGCAGGAGTAACGATAGCATCAGTCGCATCATAGCAGTTATGTTAGTAGTGATAGTGAAGTAGCAGTTAAATAAATAGCAACGTACTTAGTAATGTTAGTAGGAGAAGTGATGTCATCAGATGATGTCATCAGCAGCAGCATTTGCAGTTGAGTTAGCATTAGCATAAGCATTAACCTTTGATCGTTGATATAACTCTGTTCATCATCATTTTCTCTGATCCTCTGATCTGGTCTGGGTCCCTTCAGGTCTGGGTCTGGTTCTGGTGGAGTTCCAGTATGAGTACCAGGGTCGGGACGGGGCGCTGGTCTCCATCAAACCCAACGAGCGCTACGTCCTGCTGGCCAAGACCAATGACCACTGGTGGCAGGTCCAGAGTGACCAAAACTCCAAACCCTTCTACATCCCCGCCAAGTACGTCAAGGAGCTGCCGTCAGACTTCCCCTCCCCTCTGGACTTTGCAGATCCAACCAGTCCTGAACCAGTGGTGCTTCCTGTGGCTGCCCCAGTCCCAGTCCCTGTCCCAGTCCCTGTGCCAGTCCCTGTCCCTGTCCCTGTCCCAAAGACTCTGGAGGAGTCCAGTGGGACTAAAAGCAAACCAGGGGACGAGGTGACGATCCGGCTCAGACCAGATGCCTCCACTGGATACCGCAAGGCCGAGAACCGTATGTCTACATTTGGCGTCCCACTGGACTTCCATGACCTGTCGCCTCTGGTGGCACCGACATCGCGTCATTCCAGCAACCCTTCACCTGCTCCTGCGGAGACGGGGACCACGACCACTGATGGGACTACAAACATGTCCGATGAGTGTCTGAGTAAAAAGCACCCGGGGCTCCTGGATGACCACTCTGGGAAACATCGAGTTCCCAGTTTCAGTCCAGCAGACCCCCTCTCCATAACCCGGACCCCGACCCAGCCAATCCCTGTGGAGACTCCAGTGGTCCCTGTTGTCCCCATGGTCCCCCCTCACAATGAGCTCCCCAGCTCACCATCCACAGGTCACCATGACAACCAGGAATCCCCGATGGAGTTGGAGGAGGAGATCAGCCTGGAGGAGGAGATCAGCGTGGAGGAGAGCATCGGCGAGGAGGAGTCGCTGAAGGAGGGAGAGTCGAATCACATCTACGAGTCCATCCAGGACCTGAACCTGGACCTGGACACTCTGGTTGGAGGAAGAGTAAGTCCTGGAGTGCCACCTGAACCTGCGCCGACCCCGCCCCCTACACAGGTAAGACACCTGAGACCTCCTCAGTGTGTGTTGTTGTCAAAAGTCTTCATGGCAGAAAAATAATTGTTAAGGTCCTAAAAATATAAATAATTTAAAATCAGCTTGAATGTTTTGGGACACACCTGCAGTCACACCTGCAGACACACCTGCAGACACACCTGCAGAAACACCTTTAGTCACACCTGCAGACACACCTGCAGACACACCTGCAGTCACACCTGCAGACACACCTGCAGACACACCTTCAGTCACACCTGCAGTCACACCTGCAGTCACACCTGCAGACACACCTTCAGTCACACCTTCAGTCACACCTGCAGACACACCTGCAGACACACCTTCAGTCACACCTGCAGTCACACCTGCAGACACACCTGCAGACACACCTTCAGTCACACCTTCAGTCACACCTGCAGTCACACCTGCAGACACACCTGCAGACACACCTTCAGTCACACCTGCAGTCACACCTGCAGACACACCTGCAGACACACCTTCAGTCACACCTTCAGTCACACCTTCAGTCACACCTGCAGTCACACCTGCAGTCACACCTTCAGTCACACCTGCAGTCACACCTTCAGTCACACCTGCAGTCACACCTGCAGTCACACCTGCAGTCACACCTGCAGACACACCTGCAGTCACACCTGCAGTCACACCTGCAGACTGCATACACCTTCAGTCACACCTGCAGTGACACCTTCAGTCACACCTGCAGTCACACCTGCAGACACACCTTCAGTCACACCTGCAGTCACACCTTCAGTCACACCTTCAGTCACACCTGCAGACACACCTTCAGTCACACCTTCAGTCACACCTTTAGTCACACCTGCAGACACACCTGCAGACACACCTTCAGTCACACCTTTAGTCACACCTGCAGACTGCAGACATACCTTCAGTCACACCTGCAGACTGCAGACACACCTTCAGTCACACCTGCAGACTGCAGACACACCTTTAGTCACACCTGCAGACACACATCAGGAGGAGAGGAGGACTGTTTATATGAACTGCTCCTTTAATAAGTTTTGTCTTCGTTGCCGTTGTAGTTTTCTGTTTTGAAGATGGAAGTCTTTATGGTTTAATGTGGAAAAAGTAGCTTGAAGACGTTTTAATGTTTTAAATGAACTTTAAACTAAAGCAAACAGTTCAAACACAAACAAACAGGAGCCGGTATGGTTCTGGTGGTTCTGGTGGTTCTGTTGTTGTAGTGTCTGATCTGCTCCCAGTTTCGTGTTTGGTCTGATGGCGGCTGATTAATCATCAGTTATCAAAGCGTGTGAACACAGACGCTGTCAGCAGGAGAGGATCAGTCAGGCTGCAGGTTTACAAAATAAAAGCCTTGTCCAGCGTCTCACTTCCTGCAGCGTCCACACAGGAAGTAGAGAGGAGAGAAGAGAAGCTGTTTCCTGTTTGTCTTTGACCTTTGACCTCCTCCACACTCTCCTCAGCTCAACCTCAGTTTTATGTATTTAATTATTGATGTTTTCTTTTTTCTCTCATTTTGATTATTTCAGTTATTAAATTCAGCATCATTACATTTTCTGCTGTCTAATTATTTACATCATTCAAATGTAAACATTAATCTCATGTAGATTGTATAGACCTGTGTGTGTGTGTGTGTGTGTGTGTGTGTGTGTGTGTGCTGATGGTGATGTCACAGCAGGATGTGATGAGGACAGCAGGATGTAGTGATGTCACAGCTGGCAGGATGTGTTCAGGGTCAGACAAGAAACTGGGAGAAGATGACGCTGCAGCGACACCTGCAGGATGAGAGAGGAACAACCAGAGTGTGTGTGTGTGTGTGTGTGTGTGTTAGATACATTGACCTGGGAGTTTCAGCTGATTTTTAGTTTAAGGTTTTAGTTCCTGATTGATCCAGATTGAGTCCAGTTTCAGAATCAGAACCTGTGGGTTCTGGTCTGTGGTTGGTCATAAAGTCCTGAGAGTCTGTCCTGATTGGCTGAAGTGTTGATGACACTGGACAACAGGAGAGGAGGTTTACCTGAGCAGGTGGTCCTGGAGCTGAGACCCTCATGGTGCTCTCACAGCTCACCTGTGTGGTTCAAGTACGCTTCTCCTCCTCCTTCTTCTCCTCCACCTCCTCCTCCTTCTTCTTCTTCTTCTTCTCCTCCACCTCCTCCTTCTTCTTCTTCTTCTTCTTCTTCTCCCTCTTTTCTTCTTCTCCTTCGTCTTCCTCTTCTTCTTCTTGTAGTAAGAGGCAGCACAGACCAGCAGGGGGCAGCAGCTGTCTTGACTCTGGTCACAGACATCAGATCAGCTCATTAACACTCTGCTGCTCCGACTGACCGACATTAAAACACACCTGGCGTCCTTGTTTAAGCTCAAGGTGTCCCTAAAGGTTCCAGGAGTCCTTGTTTAAGCTCAAGGTGTCCCTAAAGGTTCCAGGAGTCCTTGTTTAAGCTCAGGGTGTCCCTAAAGGTTCCAGGAGTCCTTGTTTAAGCTCAAGGTGTCCCTAAAGATGCCAGGAGTGCTTGTTTAAGCTCAAGGTGTCCCTAAAGGTTCCAGGAGTCCTTTGGGGATGTTCAGGAAGTCCAGTGGGCCCTTGTAAAGGTTCCTGGAATCCTTGAAGACAGTGTATCTATAGAGTCATTGACGAGGCGGTGAAGTTAAAGAAGTTACTAATACCTAGACAGCCAATCAACGGACAGGGTGTGTGGCTATACATACAGCCGACAGACAGGGGGCGGGGCTTCCGGTAGCCGGTAGCCAGGGGGCGGGGCATCCAGTAGCGGATAGCCAGGGCGCGGGGCATCCAGTAGCAGATAGCCAGGGGGCGGGCGTGTGCCAGCAGCGAGTTGCAGTCTGACAGCTTCAGTATCAGACGGATTACAAACTTTGTGACTTCAATGAAGCAGACAGAGAGAGGCATTATGGGTAAGTCCTCGCTGTGTCTATTTGTTCTGCAGGTGAAGTTTTTTCTAAAAACGAACAGAATCTAAATGGAGTTTTGAATGAAACAGTCACTGAGTGCTGCCTGTGTGAGGCTGCAGAGCTCCACATTAACATGAATTATAGATTAGAACAGAGTGATTGATTGAGACCAACAGCTGATCTGCAGTCAGCTGACAGGAAGTGCCTCTCTGTGTCTCCACACTGAAGGATTTAAATCATTTACTGAAGTTACACACGACAAAACAAACTTCTGATTTTGTTCACATGAAGACAAATTTGCTCAGAAGTAATTTCCTTTTGTCTTCATGAGGAAACTGATGATGTGACGTCTTCATCTTTACTTTGAACAGAATGAGGTGAAAATCTGTAATTGTATAATTTATTTCTACATACAAATTGTTCATGTTGAGTCAGTGTGATTATATTCATTTAGTGCAGACGTCCACATGAACCTGATGTGTTTATTATTTACATTCCACTTATGGAATTTAAGAGATGGAAACTTGTAAATGAGACAAAATCATCAGTCTGATGTTTGAGTTTATATCTCAGCCGCTGCATGTTTGTTGTTTTACTGTGTGTGTGTGTGTGTGTGTGTGTGTGTGTGCGTGTGTGTGTGTGTGTGTGTGTGTGCGAGTGTGTGTGTGTGTGTGTGTGTTTATAAACCAGAGGAGGAGCTCTTCCTGTCGGGCAGCAGCTCACTCCACCCAGAGACAAACATTTCTGTTAATGAGGAAGAGACGAGACGTTTGTCCAGAACACATTCAGACAGAAACCAAGCTCCATCCGTCACTGAAGCGATGAACAGGCCAGCAGCTGTTCTGTGAACAGATGTGAGCTGCAGCTGAGATGAGCAGTAATGTACAGATTCTGTTACTGTAGCAGCACATGAACTGGACCACGGGTCCTCCCTGGTTCTGTCGTTAAAGACTCAGAAGGTCCGATCAGCGTCTCTGTGTGAACAGCAACATGCAGTGTATGAAGAGACGAGCTGTCCGTCACCTGAACTGATGGCAGCGTGTTGGTCGGAACCATCTGACCCACATCAGAGTGACCGTCTGATACCGAGGCCGTTCACCAACAATCACAAACATTAATTTATATTTTCATGTGTTCTGTGATCAGAATGTAAAGTTTTAAACACCATATGGACGGACTAACAGCTGGAACAATCATTACAATCCCATTAGGTTCTCATGTAATGGAAACGGTCAGTACTTCAGTGAATAGGACGCACCGTAACTACGACTCAGCAGCGGGACGTTAGCTAGTCCACTCAGCTGGTAGCCAGAAAGCTAATGTTAAGCTAACAGGATTCAAATAGAATTAAATGTTAGATACAGGCTGTCGGTCGTTCCAGAGGCGGCTGTTTATCACAAGTCAGCTGACCCTGAACATAATGTTTGATGGATGACATCCAATCAGAGACCAGCAGGAGACTGAAGCTGGTCCTCTAACCCAGTCTGTCTCTCTCTCTCTCTGTCTGTCTGTAGGACCACAGCTCGCTCGACCCTAACTCGCCCATCTACGCTAACATCTCCAGTCTGAAGAAGATCTCCATCTCTGGCTCCGCCCTCCCATCATCGCCTCCTCCAGACCACGCCCCCTCAGCTACAGACCACACCCCCCCATCTTCTGTCTCCTCATCCGCCGGGATGATAAGCCCCGCCTCCCCGCTCAGCCCGCAGGACGGATGGCAGGTGAGGTGACCTCTGATAGGTGGGAAGCCCAGGTGTGTGTTGAAGTCAGTGACAGCGACAGTTTAGACAGAACAGCTGATCTGAGGCCTGACAGGAGATGAAGCAGCGTCCGTTATTAAAGCTGAAGGACTGTAGAGAGACGAGCCAGTGGGAATGAGGACAGAGGACAGTAAAGTCAATGATTTCTAAGACTGAAAGGACTGAAAGTGATGACAGGTTATTTTATTGTAATGATTATTAAGATCTCACATGTGGCCGTATTGAATGTTTTCCTCGCCGTCTCAGCGTCCCTTCATGTCACTGACACTCACTGGTGTAATTAAAGTTTAATGAGGTGTCATCGGAGCAGCTCAGGTGTGTTTCAGTGTGATCACATGAACAGGAGAAGCTCACATGTTACAGAGGAACCTTCCTGTCCGACGGCCCCTGAACGCACCACCTCGGTGTGATGTTTAAACATGTTCTGTGTCTGTCGACCCGTCCAGGTGCACACGGACCAGGACAGCGGGAAGGTGTTTTACTTCCACCCTGTAACCAGACAGACCACCTGGACTGACCCACACGGCCCCCCACCCCCGCCTGCTCGAGACATGGACCGGTCCAGGGCGAGCGAGGGGGGGCAGCTGACCTCCCCCTCCCCCCTGCTCTCCCCCGCCTCCTCTCAGGTAACAAACACCTGGACTCAGTCACGGGACTGAAGACAGTGACACCTTCACCTGACCTTTAACCTGAGTTTACCTGTGCAGGAGTTCATCAGCACTTCAAAATAAAACAGTAACACTTCAAAATAAGTGTTAAAGACAACAATAAGCATTAACTAACAGTTAATTAATGTGTCTCGTTATCATATATATATATAAACTAAACAAGACAAAGGTAGGAAGGATCAGCTGATAGAATCAGTTTGAATCAGGAGTAACTAGAGAAAGTCCAAGTTAAAGGAGCATTACGTAGTTTGAGAGAAGAAATCTGAAGTCAGAATTTTAATATTCACAATATTAATGAGGTTATAACACAAACAGCTGTTCTCAGAGGAATATAAGAACACTGTCTGATAGACAGGTGGCAGGGTCCGCCACATGTAAACAAAGTCAAACCGTATAAACTGTGTTGTCCTGTGAGGTCAGTCTGTTTATTCAGTTTGTGTGAAGATTGTTCTCATTAACGTTTCTTCCTTTAATATTACAAAACACAGTAAAGTCACATTTAAAGTCCACAAACAGTTTAATTCAGTAAATATTCAAACGATGAGTTTGAAACAAAGCGACTGCTGCTGGTTGGACACAGACCAACGTGTGTTATCAACTTCTTAGGTTTAATCATTGTACTCACTATATTTAATATAGTTTGATATTGAACCATGCTAACAGTTGGAGCGATCTGCTAACAGAAGATCATGTGGAACATTGAGCTGATGTAAAAGTTCTAATGAATCTTAATTAATTAGCCTCAGTATGAACATAATGCTGTAAAATAATGACAGTGTGGCTCTCAACACGTTACGACAGCCTGAATAGAATTAAAGTGTAGATTGTGACACTGTGATGTCATGATGTCACACTGTGATGTCATGATGTCACAGTGTCACTCACCAGTGTCACTTCCTGTCAGGGTTCTGGTGGTTGGGAGCAGCTGGTGGACGAAGTCTCAGGGAGGTTTTACTACTACAACCCGGCCTCAGGAGCTACGTCATGGGTCGCACCAGAACCTCCGTCCCCCTCCTCCCCCTCCTCCCCCTCCTCACCCTCCTCCCCCCCAGGATCTGCAGCCAGCAGGAGGCACGACGACGGCCCGGTACGTCCAGGACAGCAGATCTGTAATCTGATTACAAACTGTAAATTATCTTTAGTAACTGTTGTTTCTGATTGACCCGAAGCCTCCGCTGCCAGAGGAGGATTATCCTGTTCAGCTCCACAACGACAACATGGACCCTGTCTTCACAACGGTACCACACACACACACCCACACACACACACACACACACACACACACACCCACACACACACCCACACACACACACCCACACACACACACACACACCCACACACACACACACACACACACACCCACACACACACACACACACACACACACCCACACACACACACACACACACACACACACACACACACACACCAAGGATCAAGTGGATTTTACAAATCTATGTTTGAATACACTTCCTGTTTTTTTCCCAGAATCCTCAGCAGCTCGTGATTCCCAGAGCTCATCTGGACATGAAAGATGGACACGGCTCCCAGTGGAGGCCGCAGGAGGTAATCAGTCAAATAGTTATTGATCAGTCAATCAATCAGTCAGTTTTCAGTGAGTCAGACCTAATTCATCAATAATTATTTCATTGATTGCTCCACCTTCCACAGTTGCCCCAAAGGCTGATGGGAAATGGAGTTTCTGAGGAGGTGTCGACGGTGCAGATCAGGAACTGGAGACACAGCGCGGCCGAAGACGTGAGTGGAACACAGAACAAACACAGGAGGAGTTGGGAGAGAGAAGAAGGTCTTAGAACGAAACTGAAGGATCGATCAGCTGATGAGACAAAACCAGATAAAAAGCACAACATCTGTTTGGACTCGCAGGCTTCTGTAGAAACTTCAAACCCTGCTGTTTGTTTCAGACCTTCTCGCCGAGCCACCGGAGGAACGTCTCTGACTTCACTGACGTGTCCAACAGAAGACAGTCTCCTGACAGTCCACAGGTACACTCACCTGTCTCACACCTGTCTCACACCTGTCTCACACCTGTCTCTCTGTCTCACGCCTGTCTCACACCTGTCTCACTCACACCTGTCTGTCTCACACCTGTCTCACACCTGTCTCACCCCTGTCTCTCTGTCTCACACCTGTCTCACACCTGTCTCACACCTGTCTCACACCTGTCTCACACCTGCCTCTCTGTCTCACACCTGTCTCACACCTGTCTCACACCTGCCTCTCTGTCTCACACCTGTCTCACACCTGTCTCACCCCTGTCTCTCTGTCTCACACCTGTCTCACACCTGTCTCACACCTGCCTCTCTGTCTCACACCTGTCTCACACCTGTCTCACACCTGCCTCTCTGTCTCACACCTGTCTCACGCCTGTCTCACACCTGTCTCACACCTGCCTCTCTGTCTCACACCTGTCTCACACCTGTCTCACACCTGTCTCACACCTGCCTCTCTGTCTCACACCTGTCTCACACCTGTCTCACACCTGCATCTCTGTCTCACACCTGTCTCACACCTGTCTCACACCTGTCTCACCCCTGTCTCTCTGTCTCACACCTGTCTCACACCTGTCTCACACCTGTCTCTCTCACACCTGTCTCTCTCACACCTGTCTCACACCTGTCTGTCTCACACCTGTCTCTCTCACACCTGTCTCACACCTGTCTGTCTCACACCTGTCTCACACCTGTCTCACACCTGTCTCTCTCACACCTGTCTCACTCACACCTGTCTCACGCCTGTCTCACACCTGTCTCACACCTGCCTCTCTGTCTCACCACCTGTCTCACACCTGTCTCACACCTGTCTCTCTGTCTCACACCTGCCTCTCTGTCTCACACCTGTCTCACGCCTGTCTCACACCTGTCTCACGCCTGTCTAACACCTGTCTCACGCCTGTCTCACACCTGTCTCACGCCTGTCTCACACCTGTCTCACACCTGCCTCTCTGTCTCACACCTGCCTCTCTGTCTCACACCTGTCTCACACCTGTCTCACACCTGCTCTGTCTCACACCGTCTCACGCCTGTCTCACACCTGTCCACACTGCCTCTCTGTCTACACCACTGTCTCACACTGTCTCACACCTTGTCTCACACCTGCCTCTCTGTCTCACACCTGTCTTTCAACCTGTCTCACTGCCTGTCTCACACCTTGTTCTCACCCCTGCCTCTC